>NW_007249855.1:17693-31264 GCF_000164805.1 Carlito syrichta
CAGGCTGGAGTGCAGTGGCATGCTCATGGCCACCACAGCCTCGACCTGCTGGGCTCAGACGATCCTTCTACCTCAGTCTTCCAAGTAGCTGGAACCACAGGCATGCGCCACCACGCCTGGCTAATTTTTTGATTTATTGTAGAGACTAGGTCTCACCATGTTACTCAGGCTGGTCTCGAACCCCTGGGCTCAAGCAGTCCTTTTGCCTCTGCCTCCCGAAGTGCTGGTATTACAGGCATGAGCCACCGTACACAGAGGCTTTTATTTTCTTAGGAATTTAACAATAGGGAACACATAAGGAACTCAACCCGAAGCCTTTTTTTTCACTGACTCTGTGAACATGCTTTTACACAGTGTGGTCCCAAGAAACAAGATACCTGGTGGAAATTTCCTGCTTCTAAAATACCCAAGGCTTGTGGAATCATGGTTTTGGATTTGTGGTGCTTGCTTATATTTTAACCCAATTAGTCTGGGGGGACTTAGGAGTAGTGTATTCCATTTTTAAAAGGTCAATTCTCCATTCCCCATGGCTTATAAACCTTTAATCCACTGCTTACTAAATCTCAAATGCTTGCCAGTGTGTTTCCTCCTGGAGAAATTCCTGCTGGGCCTCTCCGGTAGATGGTTTACAAGACAAGCAGGAGAGACTGAGACACTGCTCTTCCTTACTGCTTACCTCTTCCTTATTTTTTGCCTTGTGATGAAGTCTCTTAGAAGCAAGATGACATTGTTTGCAGCTTTTACTGATCATTCCCGGACATTTGCCTTGGTCAGGAGTCTATTCTGAATGTAACTGTTTAGTTTTATATACTCCCAGAGATGCTGATGCTAATGTAGACCCTGTACATTTATGGCATCATGAAAGTCTGGATCAATAGATGTTTAATTTACTTGGAAGTAAAAATGTTATGTGATGTAGTCTATACTCTCCTTTTAAAGCAGCTGTTCCACAATGGCTTGACATCATATCCCTCTGAACTGGGTACATGACACCCTGCTACAAAAGACAAATGTACATATGCTAATCACATGCTTTCACTATCAAGAACTGCTGTCTAATTACTGTGATTTTTCTTTCTCTCTCTCCTTTTGAGTTGGAGTCTCACTCTGTCTCCCAGGCTGGAGTGCAGTGGCACAATTACAACTCAGCCTTGACCTCCTGGGCTCAGGCAATCCTTCTGCCTCAGCCTCCCTAGTAGTTGGGACTAGAGGCACGCACCATCACACCCAGTCAACTTTTTTATTTTTGTAGAGATGAGGTCTTGCTGTGTTGTCTAGACTGGTCTTGAACTTCTGGCCTCAAGTAATATTCTTGCCTTGGCCTCCTAAAGTTCTTGGATTACTGGTATGAGCCACCACAACTGGCTAATTACTCTAATCTCTTGCTATGAAAAAGAATGTCTCAGATAAACTTTAGATAATTCAGTATCATATGTGTATTTGTGGAAAGTTAATATATTAAAGATGGCATTTCCAATCAATAGTGGAATGATGGAGTATTTAATACATGCTATTGAGAAAATCAGTTATCATTTGCAGAAAGAAAAAAGTTATCCTGTCTCACAGCATACATAACATAAATTCTAAATTGTTGAGAGGTTAATGCATAAGAAACAACATTATGATGTGCTAAAATAAAACAAAGCTTATCTGAATAATTATCAGGAGGGAAAGGTACAAGGAAAACACCAAACCTAGAAGCTGCAAAGAAACAGATGAACAGATATATTCTAATAAAACTCAGAGTATCTTCAAGATGAAAGTTGCCTTATACCAAATAAAAGAGATAAGAGACAATCTGGGAGAATATGTGTGCAATATGTATAACAGACAGAGGTTAATATTCACAAAGCATAAGGAACTCCTATAATCATTAATAATAATAAAAAGTTCAAACAATGGTAACTGTGAAACTACAAAGGATACAATACAAATGGTCCATTTACTTAAAGAGTTGCTCAACCAGGAATTAGGGACATGTGAATCAAATGAGATTCTGGGCCGTGTGTGGTGTCTCATTATCTGTCATCCCAGCACTGAGGTGGGAGGATTGCCTGAGCCCAGGAGTTCAAGACTAGTTTAGGGAACACAGTGAGACCTCATCTCTATGGAAAATCAAGAATTAGTTGGACATGGTGGTATGCACCTGAAGTCCCAGCTACTCAGGAAGCTGAGGCAGAAGGATCGCCTGATCCCAGAAGGTTGAGGCTATGGTGAGCCATGATCATGCCACTGCACTCCAGCCTGGATGACAAAGTGAGACCCTGGCTCAAAAACAAAAAAACCAAGAAACAGAAAAAAATGAGATGTTTTCACATTTATTTATAAATTATAGTATAGGAGATATAAATTATATAGAAGGGCTAATAAAAAAGGTAGATATTATCAAGATTTGGTAGGGATGTTAGAAAATGGATACTGAAGAGAGGAGCATATATTGTCATAGCTATTTTGGAGGATAATTTCGTGGTATCTGTCAACATTTTACTTATTGGTCCAGCAATCTCACTTCTAGGAATCTAACCTGTAGACTTATTTACACATACTATAAATGTATATAATATTGCATATAATTTTTTTGTCTGTCTCTGAGTTTTAGATTCTTATTTATACATTTGGCAGGTTGCTGCTTAGCTCCATTTGGATGTCTCACAAAGATTTCAAAAAACATCCCTCATTTTTCTTTTCTTAATCTGAACTCTTGACCTTCCCACTCTCAAATCCGAATTTCATCCCATCTCCCTTAATTAGGAAATGGTGCCTCTGTTCAATTTATTTTCATGCTAGTCAACCAAGAGTTTCTTTGATACCTCCTTCACATTGTGCATCCAATCCATCACCAAGTACTATGGCATCTACCTTCAAAATATGTCTGTAATCTGTCAGTTCTTCTCTACCTGTGTTATAGGCCAAGGCTCAGGAAATGGGGCTTCTTACATTTCTAAAGTCTGATTTGAAGTTATTGATCTAAATGTAGCAAGATAGCTTCTTGGACTGTTTTAACTTCTCATCCCCACCTCCTCCAAGGAACCATAGCGTTTAAAGTCCATGTCGTTATAAATTCCAAAAAGTTACTCTAAAATGGCAGCATGATCAAGAGATCCTGGATCGTGCTGAAATTGTCTGTAAGCCTTTTTAATTCAGCCTTGGGGGATGAGTGAAGGATGATTAGGAGCTATTGAGTCATGCCTTTGTTAATTTAGCGTGAGGGTTGGGAGAGGGGCTATGGAATAATGGAATATAAACTCTGAGTAAGTAGTACTGCTTTTGAGTGGTTTTTTTGGTATTGATACTGCCTGTCTCCCTGTGACCCGATTGAAGAAATAAACTCTCGTTTCTGCCTCTCATCTTTGATTGACCACAAGGGAAGCAGCCAGAATAGTTTATCTGGGAAAAAAATTGGTGACTCCACTGGGACATTGCTGCTTGCAGCTGGCCAGTCTTAGTGGGACTGTCCCACAGACATCCCCTGCAGCTGTTGGAGCCTTTTTTTCCTCTGGGGACTCTCCAGAGTACATCCTTATTGACCACAGCCAACATCTTTCTGCAACTGTCCAGCAAGAAAATGGAGGTTGGGAGTGGATGCACTTGTGGGTAAGTCAGACTGGACCATATGCTGGAAGTTTAACCCCTCCTTATTTGGGCTTTTAATGGTCATTTGCAGGTGCCTGGGAAGGTGGTTGTAACTCTTGCATTTGGGGGTTATCCTTTGGTTTTGTTGTTTGTTTTGTCTTTGTCTTGTGTTTAATATAGGAAATAACAAGGGTATTCCCTCTGATAGTCCTTTGGGAAGGATATTAGCTGATTGGAAACAATTTGGCTACCCACCTATGACAAAGAAAAGGATCTTTTATTGCAACTCTGTTTGGCCTATGTATGTTTTCGGATGGGGAGAACAATGAATGGTAAATTGGCTCTTTGAAGTTTTATAACATCTTGAAATTGGAGTTATTTTGCCAGAGGTTGGAAAAATGGGGTGAGATGCCCTGTATACAAGCCTTTATGTTATTGTACAACCATGATGCAAAACAGGAGATGACTTTACAACTCATGAATTTCTGTATGTTCCAGATTGTTTTATCCCCTTATTGGGATGCAATTTATTAAGTAAACTGCAAATTGTATTTAAACATCAGAAGCAGAAACTCCACCTTAGGGTCCTCTTGGATAAAGGACTTGGGTTACAAATAGCTCTTTCTGATCCTCCCCTCCAATAACATCTGAACTTCTGGGAAGAATTCTGAAATCAGTGAGCCCTAGTACATGCGCCACTGATAAGCCAGGCAGGGCTGGTTATTAGTGTTCCTCCAATAAAGATCCACCTAAAACCAGGGGAAAATCCTATCTAAATAAACAATATCCCTTATGACAGGAGGCATTGTGGGTCATTCAACCAGTTCTCATTCAGTTTTTAAGCATGAACTGATCAGGTCCTGCCTCTTAAACTCACCTCTTAAAAACCCCAACCTTACCAGTAAAGAAACCACATTTTGATGAGCATTGCTTTGTGCAGGACCTAACAGCCACAAATGACATTGTGGAGGACATCCACCCTACAATTGCAAATCCCTATGCCATGTTTATTATCATACAGGGAACCATCAATGTTTCTTGATATTGGATTTAAAGGATGCCTTCTTTTGCATCCCAGTTCAAGAGGAGAGTCAACTCCTCTTTGCATTTGAATGGACCAAGCCAAAAACCAAAGCTTGCTTTCACTAGTGTTGGATTGTCCTTCCACAAGAGTTTACAAATTTGCCAACCTTGTTTGGTGAGTCCCCTGGCCCATAACCTATGAACTTTGCAATTGTCTTATGGCAGAGAGGGGCTAAAAACAGTTAAAATTATTCCTGTTTAAATATCAACCCACAAGCTCCAAACCTGTTAGACATGGGATGTGCGAAAACTAAATAGCCACAGTCATTTTCCTGGAAATGCAAGATAGTAATCGGTTCACATCCTTACCCCCACATCCTCTCTTTGTGAAGTTATCAGTTTACAACCCCTGCTTGTCATGTATACCCTGGAGACAATTTATTCTTTGAAAATCTGGTTTTGCTAAGTACAATCTTGCAAATTCCAAAGAAAAATATATAACCATACAACCTGACCCCTTCCCTTACCTAAACTAACAAATAAAACCTCTCCTTCTTCTCAGGGTTGCTCAGCCTTGGAGCTTTAGCCTGCTGAGTCATGCCAGCACTATTAAAAACACTACTTCTTTAGATAGCCTTGGTGTCATGGTCTCTCTGTTTTCCTGCAACATTTCTTGGTGCACTAGCCAGGAAAGGGAGAGTTCAGAGATGGTGTGTTCCACTTCCTTTGTTATCGGGGTATGACCTCCAGGGTGATGGGAGAGGCAATTTCGCCTGGTGTGCAATGGGCCTTTTGATCCATGGGAGGGAGGCCCCTCCTGGTGCACTGAGGCTCGAATCTCAAAAGCACAACAGTGACTGAAAAGAGGTGAGGAACCGGCGTGAGGAGCACCACCCAATGAAAAGGGTAGGAACAAGGACTTTGCATACACCTGCCAGTAGATGGCAGAAGGGGATCTTGATCACCTCTTGGAGTTTGCTGGTAGTCTTCAGTTTGAAGGAAAGGACTGAAAGGTAGTGAGAGGAAACACTGTCTCGAGAGGAACCCATTGACTCCTAGGATTAAGGTGGAGGGTTAGAGAATGTGCTGTGTGATTGCGTGTGAATGAAATGGACAGCGGAAGGGTTCTGACCTGACCAAAGGGCCAAAGCAAGTGTTGAGTCCCAATCTAAGCCAGTGACGACCTCATACTGCTGGGGACAGCCCCAACCCCGTCATAGGGTTGGTCCAGGTTGGGGGTTTATACCAACCCGCCAATTGCTAAGAGATGTCTAAAATATCTCCTCTAGGAGTACAGCTGGAGGAGGACGAAGCAGCTGTTTCCCATAACCCCCCACCCCGTTCCCTCATTTGTGTGTGCTTGCCATCTGTTAGGGAGAGGAAATGGGTGGAAACCAAAGTAAGGATACCCCCCCTTGATTGTATGCTTAAGAACTTTGACAAATGTTTTTGTGGAGATTGTTATGTTGTCAAACTGTCTCCAGAAAGCTCTATATGTTCTGTGAAATAGATTGGCCCTTTTTCAGGGTTGGATGGCTGCTAGAGGGATCCTTAGATTAAAAAAATATTAGGAGAGTATTTGGAATTGTAATAGGAGAGTCAGGTCACCTAGACCAATTCCTTTACATCAACTGTTGGCAGGATGCCGTCCTTGCATGGACCTCTTGGCTAAAAACTTTCTGGGAAGACAATTGCAAAATTATGCTAGCCCTCAAAACAGCTCAGTCCAAATGCCCCTCAGAGTCTGATGAGTTGGCTGACAAACTGGTGTTGGCTGATAAACTGTAAATCCCATCACCTTCTTCTCCAGTCTACCCACCATTGCCACCTGCTCCAATGACACCAGCCTCTGTTAGGGGCTTGCAATTAGAATGCACCCCTAAGCCTAGTACATCTCTTAAACAGTCAGAGGCCACACACGAACCACCTGTTCTGACTCCCCACACCCCACCCAGAAAGCAACTGCCAGAATGCACGTCTGACTTCACATCAGGGGAATGTCATGGTACCTTCCAGATGCCACTGAGAGAGACTAGGGAATCTATTTATTATGATCAAGAAGGCCAGATCCAAGGTAGACAACGCACATTTGTGTACCAGCTTTTCACAGCCACAGACCTCTTGAATTGGAAAAATCATATGCTGTCCTTCACAGAAAAGCCTCAGGCTATGATTGACTTATCCAACCCAGAGGTCAACCTGAGTGGACTGCCGCCAAGTCTTCCTGACACTGTTCAATACTGAGGAGCATCGGAGAATTACACAGGGGGCTATAAAATGGCTAGAGGAACACGCTTGGCTGGAGCACTCAATGCCTAGGTATATGCCCAAAATCAGTTCCCCAAGGAGAGCCCCCATGGGACCCCAACATTAACCAGGGGCTGCAAATGCTTGAATGGTATCAGGAGGCCCTCCTAGGAGAGATGAGAGAAGGAGGGAAAAAGGTCATAAATATGAGCAAGGTCTCTGAGGTGTTCCAGGAAACTGACAAGAGCCCAAAGCAATTCTATGAGAGACTCCATGAAGCCTTTCGGCTATACACACCCTTTGATCCAGAGGCAGCCAAAAATCAGCATATGGTAAACACAACTTTTGTAGGATAGTCCCAGGGGGATATCCGCTGTAAGCTACAAAAGAAAGAGGGTTTTGCTGGACTAAAGTGTTCATTAACCGAGATAAGGAGGCCCAACAAGAGGCAGACTGAAGACAGAAAAAGAAAGTGCTACTTGGAAGGCTGAGGCGGAAGGATTGCTGGAGCCCAGCAGGTCGAGGCTGTGGTGGCCGGGAGCGGCCACTGCACTCCAGTATGGGCGACAGAGTGAGACTCCAACTCAAAAACAAACAAACAAACAAAACAAAAACAAAACAAAACAAAGAAAAAGAAAGTGACCATGCTTGCTGCTGCCATTGTGGGGTACCAGATAACAGGCCCACCGGGAGGAAACAGAGGCAGAGGTCAGAAAAGAAGACAACCAGGTCGGCAGTTTCCCAGAGCAAGGCCCAGACCATCTCAGCCTGCCCTGGGACCCCTGAACTCCATCTATTCTCCTACACAAGGGATATCACACATTAAATTATCTAGCCACATGTGGCATAAGGTATCTGGCAAAAAAGCTCAGATATACAAATAATCTGTCAAATACCTTGGCTTTTTATTACAGAAAGGCACAAGTATCCTGAAAGTGGAAAGAAAACAGGCCATTGCCTCTATACCTTTACCTGTCAACAGAAAACAACTGAAAGAATTCCTAGGTATGGCTGGGTTTTGCTGTATCTGGATTCCAAACTACAGTCTGCTGGTAAGGCCACTATGTGAGTTTTTGAGAGGTACAGAGTCTGACCCGTTCAAATGGAAAACTAAACACCAGCTTAATTTTGATAAACACAAAGAAAAATGACTATAGTTCTGGTCTTAGTACCTCCTAACCCTCATAAGCCTTTCTGCCTATGTGTACATGAGAAGCAGGCCTTGGCATTAGGAGTGCTAGTTCATATGGTAGGAGACATGCTCTAACCCATAGCCCACTATTCTTTTTCTTTTTTGAGTTGGAGTCTCTCACTCTGTCACCCAGGCTGGAGTGTAGTGGCATGCTCACAGCCACTGCAACCTCGACCTGCTGGGCTCAGGTGATCCTTCTGCCTCCTGGGCTCAGGTGATCCTTCCAAGTAGTTGGAACTACAGGCAAATGTCACCACACCTGGCAAATGTTTTGTAGAGATGCGGTCTCACCAGGTTGCCCAGGCTGGTCTTGAACCCATAGGTTCAGGCAATCCTCTTACCTTGGCCTTCCAAAGTACTGGGATTATAGGCATGTGCCACCGCACCTAGCCAGATAACCCACTTTTCGAAACAACTTGACAGAGTGACCAAGGGATGACCACCCTGTCTGGGGGCTTTTGCTGCCACGTGTGCATTCTAAGAGAAGTTAAAAAGCTTACTCTAGGACAATCTAACACCACCTATGTGCTCCATCAAGTACTGGTGTTGCTAGAGCAAAAGGAGTGTTGATGGCAGGAAGATTGGGGAGATATCAGGCTATTCTATTGGATGATCCCACAGTCACTCTAAAAATGACATCTACCTTAAATCCGGTGACTCTCTTTCCCACATGAATGGCTACAAGACTTCTCTGCAATTGTGTGGAGATATTGGACCAAGCATATTCCAGTTACCCTGACCTACAGGACACGGCGCTCTCTGAGCTGGACTGGGGTCTATGTGTGGAAGTAGCTTGTTGGTGAATGGGTGACGATGTTCATCCTATGTGGTAGTCACTAATTCAAAAGTTATGGAAATTATGCCTCTGCCAGTTGGCACCTTGGCCCAAAAGGCTGAACTTATGGCATTGGCTAGGGCTCTTATCCTGTCAAGAGAAAAAAAGACAATATTTATATTGACTTTAAATATGCTTTCATGATTATACATGCTGATGGGGAAAAGAGGCTTACATGAGGCTGATAACAAAGATGCAAAATATGCCACCCAAGTATTAGAACTTTTAGAAGCAGTACAACTACCTAAAGTGGTAGCAGTGATTTGCTGCCCTATCACTGAGTAGCAAGAGGTAATGCCTTCTTGGACTGGACAGCCAGATGCAGAGCTGCAAAGAGTGTGGATGTGCTTGCCCTGTTAATTCCTAAAGTAGACTTAACAAGACTCCCCGCTTCCTATGAACCTGAAGAAGAAGAACCTGAAGAAGAAGAAGAAGGTAAAATGTACAAGGGAAAGAATGGGGGATGGAAAATTAACTCAGAGGGACTGGTCTGGATTCCTGAGAAATTAGTTTATCCAATTCTCAGTTATTTTCACAATGGCTCACATTTTGGCAGAAAATCATTGCTTATGTTCCTGCAATGACATCCAAAGGGTAAGAAATTAACAGAGTGTCTGGAGAACATTACTGACCATTGTTACCTTTGTTCCCAAAATACCCCAGCAAATGAAGGCTATGTTCCCTGGGACAACAGGAATGTGGATAATTTCCTTTGCAAGTAGACTTTACCCATATGGCTCAAGACTTGGAAGACTTCAGATACCTGCTAGTCTTTGTGGGTGCATTTTCAGGCTGGGTGGAAGCCTTCCTGTGTCAAACTGAAAGACTGGAAAGAAGGAGAGCCAGTCCAACAATTATAGGAGAAGTGGAAAAGACCATACAATGTACTGCTTACAACCCCATGGATCTGAAATTAGCTGGAGTCAAGACTTGAGTGAACCACTCTAGGGTGAAGAAATATAACTCAGCCTACCCAGGACCTGTGCCGTCATAGCCATCAGGACCAGTGCCAGAAAAATGGGTCACTGAACCAGTATGTGGCTTAAAATATTTGTTCAAACATTCTCCTTTGTGGTATATTTAGAAATTATTTATGAGTGGTAAAATAATGCTTTATCAGGATATCTCAAAGTACAGCTAATCCCCCTAGGTTTACCAGTTGCCTCAGACTGAGACTAGCCACAGAGATCCCATGCTACTACCTATAATAAACTTCTCTCTAGTTCCCTAGTATACCCCTTGGTCACCACCTGCACAAATTACTGGAAGATAAAATTGCTTCCATGCTACATCATCCTACCCTGCCTTGCTTCACAGTACCTGTTTATTCAGGTGATGATGTGTAATATCATCTTTTCCCCAGTTCATGGTCACACCTTGCCACCATGCATTCAAAGGAGCCAGCAATACCCTTTGTCAACATTTAAGACAGGAGAGAAGGAAGGACCTTTGGTAAATAATTCTTTTCCAACATGGTTAGTAAGGGCTTCACTTTAGATTTCTAACTCCAGTCCTGATGCATTGCACTGTGTTCCAGAAGGTTTTGTTTTTGTGTGTGAGAGGGACGGTGCCCCATGGGCACTAAAATGTGGAACAAAGAGGACCAGAGATAATGCTTAGTTGTTTTGATGATCACTCTGGTGTCCATCCACAATGTTTCAGAAACTACATCGGACCGGCATCCTGAAATTGTTTGCCCGATACCCTTAGGATCTTCCAGGAGGAATCCCAGATGAGATGAGTATTTTATGGCTTATGCCTTGTAATCACGGTGGGGAGTTGCGGTCCTCAAGCATATACTAAGAAATTTATCAAAAACACTTATAATTATTGCCAATGAAACTGTAAAATCTTTAAGTAATCCCCAAGCTTCCGTAGATTCTTTAGCTAAGGTAGTTTTGGACAATAGACTAGCTTTAGATTACATTTCAACTGAGCAAGGCGGAGTTTGTATGGCTATTAATTCTTCTTTTCCTATATTAACACATCTGCACAAGTGGAAACCAACATCAAGAAAACTGACAGCAAGCCACCTGGCTACAGTAGACCCTGGATCTCCAGACTCCCTTTTTAGATGGGGTCTTCGGTAAAACTCTGGACTGGTTTTTTAATTTGTTTTTATGGATTCACTCTAGCTTACGTATCTTTTTTCTGGTATGGGTAAATTAGTAATAGCTGTTTTAATATGTGGATTATTGTTTTATGTATTGTGCATCTTGTATGATTAAAGCCCCTGAGTTTATGGCCAAAGAATGTTATAGGCCAAGCTTGGGGAATGGGGTTTCTTATATTTCTTATGTTTTATTTGAAGTTGTTTATCTAAATGTACCAAGGTAGCTTCTTTGACTGTTGTAACTTTCCATTTCCCTTTAAGGAACCATAAAATTTTAAGTCCATGTGGTTGCAAATTCCAAAAAGTTATTCTAAAATGTCAGCATGATTAGAAGACCTTGGGCCATGCTGAAACTGCCTGTAAACCTTGTTAATTCAGCCCTGGAGGGGGGGGAAGGATGATTAGGAGATCTTGAATCATGCCTTTGTTAGTTTAGCATCAGGGATGGGGTGAGGGACTATGGAATAATGAAATATAAACTCTGAGTAAGTGGTACTACTTTTGAATGAGTTTTTGGCAATGATACTGCCTGTCTCCCTGTGACCTCTTTGCAGAAATAAATTCCCTTTTCTCCCAGTTTCTGCCTCTTGTCTTCTATTGACCATGAAAGAAGCATCTGGAATAGTTTATCCGGGAACACCTTCACTTCCCACAACTTAAATCCAACATCTTTTGTCTGTACTGTGGCAATAGCTTTATAACTTGCGTATCTTGCATACGTTTATCCCCATCTATTCAACTTTCTAGAGCAAGAAAGTGAAAAGACAAACCACAGATTGAGAGAAAATATTTGCAATCATATATCTGATAAAATAGTCATATCCAGAATATACGAATAACTCTCCTTTAAAAATAAATCTATCATGTTTATATATTTCCCTAGTTTATTTTTATTTTTTTTGAGTTAAAGTCTCATTCTGTCACCCAGGCTGGAGTGCAATGGCACCATCATGGCTTACTGCTGCCTCGAACTCCTGGACTCAGATAATCCTTTCACTTCAGGCTTTCAAGTAGCTGGGACTAAGGCATGTGCCACCACAGCTCACTAATTTTTTTTTTTTTTTTTTTGAGTTGGAGTCTCACTCTGTTGCCCAGGCTGGAGTGCAGTGGCATGCTCATGGCCACTGCAGCCTTGACCTGCTGGGTTCTGGTGATCGCTTCTGCCTCAGCCTTCCAAGTAGCCAGAACTATAGGCGTGTTCTATTTTTTGATTTATTGTAGAGACGAAGCCTCACCAAGTTGCCCAGGCTGGTCTTGAACCCCTGGGCTCAGGCAATCCTCTCGCCTCAGCATCTGAAACTGCTGAGATTACAGGCTAAATCACCACACCCAGCCTTTTTTTTTATTTTGTAGAGACGAGGTCTTCCAACATTGCTTAGGTTGGTCTTGAACCCCTGAGCTCAAGCAATCCTCCTCCCATTGGCTTGTAGTGAGATTACAAGCAAGAGCCACCTCATCCAGACTGTCTTATTATTAAGTTATAATAATTCTTAACTGGTCATGGTGGCTCATGTCTATAATTCCAGCACTTTGGGAGGCCAAGGTGGGAAGATTGCTTGAGCCCAGGAGTTCAAGGCTTTAGTGAGCTATTATGCCACTGCACTCCAGCCTGGGTGACAGAGTGGGACCCTGTCTCTATGAAACAAAAGCAAAGGAAAACAAAAAACAAGACCAACAATCCAAACTACACAATTGGCAAAATATTTGAGAATATATTCATATGGCAAATGAGCACATGAAAAGATGTTCATGTTTTTATTCATTAGGAAAATACAAACTCAAACCACAAAGAAATACCACTACATACCCACTAGAATGACTAAAATAAAATAGACAATAAAAAGTGCTGGTAAGGACATAGAGAAACGAGAAGCCCTGTGCATTACTGATGGAAATGCAAAATCATGCAGCCACTTAGAAAAACAGTTTCGCAGTTTTTATTTTATTTTTATTTTTTGAGTCAGAGTCTCACTCTGTCACCCAGGCTAGAGTTTAGGTTGACGTGGCCACCCAGGGTCAACCTGCTGCGTTCTGGCGATCCTTTCTCCTCAGCCTTCCAAGTAACTGGAACCACAGGCATGCACACTGCCACGTCCAGCTAATTTTTTTTTTTTTGGTTGGAGTCTCACTCTGTCACCCAGGCTGGAGTGCAGTGGCACACTCAAAGCCACCTCAGTGTCTAGCTGCTGGGCTCTAGTGATCCTTCTGGCTCAGCTTCCCAAGTAGCTGGAACTACAGGCATGTGCTGCCACACCCGGCTAATTTTTTTATTTATTGTAGAGATGGGGTCTCACCAAGTTGCCTGGACTGGTCTCAAACCTGCGGGCTCAGGCAATCCACTCGCCATGGCCTCCCAAAGTACTGGGATTACAGACTGAGCCACTGAGCCCAGCCTCCACCTAATTTTTTTTTTTTTGAGTTGGAGTCACACTCTGTTGCCCAGACTGGAGTGAGAGCCCCAAGAGATTAAAAAAAAAACTCAAAAAGAACTATTACTATATGAATTCCTACCCCCTGTTCACTGTATTTGTACTTAGAACTTTGTTAAGTTTAATTTTTGTTTGTCCCATAAAATAACCGATTGCTTC
>NW_007249855.1:31284-34548 GCF_000164805.1 Carlito syrichta
AGAGAGAAAGAGAGAGAGAGAGAGGGAGGGAGGGAGGGAGAGATGAAGGGAGGGAGGGAAGAAAGAGAGAGAAAGAAAGAGAGAGAAAGAGAGAGAGAAGAAAGAGAGAGCGAGAGGGAGAGAGAAAGAAAGAAAAAAAGAAAGAAAGAAAGAAAGAAAGATCAGATCTGTGAGGAGGCTGACATTTATGGTCATGTTTGAGATGGTAAACAGAGAAGCTGAACAACAGAAGGGAGAATGACCCACATTCTGAAAATGGCCAAAGTGGAGAGAGAGATGGAGATTAGGGTGCTTCCCACAGGTACCTTGATTTCTGCCGATGCTT
Source organism: Carlito syrichta (assembly GCF_000164805.1). NCBI lineage: Eukaryota > Metazoa > Chordata > Mammalia > Primates > Tarsiidae > Carlito > Carlito syrichta. Next base: position 31,610 of record NW_007249855.1, read on the forward strand.
TGGCAGGGATGCTTTTTCTTGGTTTCCCATGATACTTCACTGAAAAATAAATTCTCTTTCTTTCTTAGGAGAGTTCGAGTGATTACTTATAAGACCCTTAAGTGAAATTAAAAGGTTAGGTAACTTGCCGGAGATATTATAGCTAATAATTGGGGGCAAAAGTCAGACTTGCCTAATCTCTCCTTGCTCCAAACTCCATCTTTGTCCCAAGAAATTTTTCAATATTTACTAGGAGCCTCCTGAAAGATTCAAAGAATGGGTTTCATGTTGTGAATTCCAAACATCATGGCACTACTTTCAAAGGCAGAGCTTGGAGCAACCTTTCAATGAAGCCATGTAGACAGCCACCTACTTTGTTAATGAGCATTGGTGTTTCACTGGTTTTCAGGTAAGAGTAATTTTCATAAATGCCTTAAAGAAACATTATAAGTGATCGCTTGGAGAGCCTTACATTCTCTTTCAAGAGCAGTCTCTATCATCATTGCTTTTCCTAGAGAGACTGTACCTACAGTTACTATTCATGTACATTAGAGACTCCCGTGTCACTTTTGTTGTAATGTAATCCAGTTCATGTTTATTCTATCTTACAATCAACTTGGGGAAACAAGAAACAGTTGAACCTCTAGGATGAATTAAATCTATAAGAAAATTTTCACCTTCACAAAATTTATTCTGAAGTGTATTTGTTTAGATTTCTGATGCATCTGAATCGGAGATTTGAGAATACCAAGGCCGCTGTCAGTTATCACCAGGGAATGCATTTAGAAATATTTTTCAATTTGGCGATCACAAAAGAAATTTGACATACCTTTGGAAACTGTCAGTTTATCATCTTGTGGTTATCACCAAGGATAAAATACATTATATTTTTTAAATGATGGAGTTTGTTATAAGAACCAATTTTTGCCATTGTCTTTTGGGTATTGCAAATGCAAAGACCATATTGAACTACGGGATTTATATCGTCTTTATAAAGAATTCTGCAGTAAATCAGCTTTGTGAGTTTTTATGACATGCACATCAAATGTGTGACTATGGACATAATTTTGTGGATAAATAGTAGAACCATTCTAATGTCTTAATTAAATCTCACACCTTTCCATTCATTGTTTTGAGTATAGTGCAGATGGTGACCGTGATCTGTTGTGCAAGAATGACTCAGGAATCTCAGTGACAACATTTTCCTGTATGCACATAGGAAATTTCTTCTTGGATACTTAAAAATATTAAATTAAAATTCAATGTATTACATGAAATATATTTCTTTCTTGAGAAAGAAATGGAAGTGAAACTTAAGAATTTTTTTCTTCACATAAACATTTTTCTTTTCCTCATAAGTGGAGGTACTATTTCTTCAGAGATCCTTCTGTCTTCTGGCCCCAGAGAGAGGATGGAATATTTATTCTCTTGCTCAGTCCTCTCACTGAATTCCATGATGATGCTAGTTAAAACATATAAAAGGGAATAGAGTCATCATAAGCAGAAAAGAAGGTAGGCTGCAGCATCGGCAAGCCAGGAATTTCTGGAAGATTGAGAATAGATGGAATTGTATTGAGAAAAAACTGGAACGGAGGGCACCGCATCCCAAACATACACAGGGGTTTGAATGGAGAATTATCCCTTTTGGGGAACAATGGTTCCTCACCCAGAGACCTAGAAGTTGCAAGGAGGAACAAGGGACCAAGGAGTGATTTGTTGAAGGGAAGTCTTCAGGACAGACGTGCTCATCTTGCCTCCTCCATCTTTTCTTCCTGCCTCACTTTACCAGCGACCACATAGAGATCCTGACCTTTTTGTTCATCTTCAGCCAAACTCAGGGAATTGTACTTTATAAAAAGATTAATTGCTCTGTTGTGATGTTGTATTGGTGTAGACACACCAGGATACAGCCCTTATCATTTTTGCCTGATGAATGAGACTGTGAAAATTGGCGTGGAGGTGAGTGTAGTCCAAGGGAAGCAGACATTTATCTTTGCAGAGAAAACCCATCCCAGCTGCCTTCATTCATAAGTATGAACAGATATCTTTAGATTGTCCGATGTTTGAGGAAATAAATGGCCCAGTTGGAGTCTCACTCTGTCACCCAGACTGGAGTGCAGTGGCCGCTCCCGGCCACCGTAGCCTCGACCTGCTGGGCTCTGGTGATCCTTCCGCCTCAGCCTTCCAAGTAGCTGGAACTACAGGCGCGTGCTACCACGCCTGGATAATTTTTGATTTATTGTAGAGATGAGGTCTCGCCAAATTGCCCAGGCTGGTCTCTGCCCTGTGGGCTCAGGTAATCCACTTGCCTGATTAATCCAAGTGCTGGGATTACAGGCTGAGCCACCGAACCTGACCTAATTTTTTAATATATTGTAGAGACGAGTTCTCACCAAGTTGCCCAGGCTGGTTTCAAACCCCTGGGCTTAGGCAATTCTCTCACCTCAGCCTCCCAAAGTGCTGGGCTTGAACTACCACATCCAGCAAGCAGGTTTTTAAAAAGTTAAACAGGAACTTAGCATAGGACCTAGCAATTCCGCTATTGGGAATCTACCCAAGAGAAATAAGCCTATGCCCACACAGGGACTTGTAGATGAATGTTCACGGTGGCCTTTTTATAATAGCCATCACTTGGGTGCATTCCATATGTCCATCAACTGGTGAATGGATAGACAGCCTGTGTTCTATCCATACCATGGGATGATACTCAGCAATAAAAAGAAACAAACTATTGATACACACAGTGCAACTATGATAGGCTCCTTGTTTGATGTGCATGGTAAGTCAATACTCTGAGACACTGGGTTGCACAGAGTTTTAATTGTAGAGCTGTTGAATAAGGAGTTGAGAAGAAACCTCAAATCTGTCTCTCGGAGGCATCTGGGGCTCAAGTTTTTAAGAGCTTTAGAGTGGGCTGAAGTGTGGAGATCACTGACTGGTCAAAGAGTACAGGATAAAGT
>NW_007249855.1:34568-40592 GCF_000164805.1 Carlito syrichta
CAACTTGGTGAGACCTCATCTCTACAATAAATCAAAAAAATTAGCCAGGCGTGGTGGCGCACGCCTGTGGTTCCAGCTACTTGGAAGGTTGAAGCAGAAGGATCGCCTGAACCCAGCAGGTCGAGGCTGCAGTGACAATAAGCGTGTGTCATCCAGCCTGGGTGACAGAGTGATTGATTGACACGACTCAGTCAATCAATCAATCAATAGCAAATGTGATCCAGGCCCTGTTGTAGACACTTAAGGTGCATCTGTGGAGAAAACAGAAAGATCTTTGTCTCAGCCAGGCACAGTGGCTCACGCCTGTAATCCCAGCACTTTGGGAGGTAGAGGTGAGAGGATTGCCTGAATCCAGGAATTCAAGACCAGTCTAGATAACTTGGTAAGACCTCGTCTCTACAATAAATAAAAAAATTAGCCAGGCGTGGTGGCACGCACCTGTGGTCCCAGCTATTTGGAAGACTGAAGCAGGAGGATCGCCTGAGCCCAGCAGGTCGAGGCTGCAGTGGCAATAAGTGTGCCACGGCACTCCAGCCTGGGCAACAGAGTGAGATTCTGACTCAAAAAAAAAAAAAAAAAAAAAAGATCTTTGCCTCATGGAGCTTATATCCCAGCAGGAGAGACAGATAATAAGTAAATAATAAACATAACAGAATGCTATTTATGTAAAGTAGTAAAGATGAAAATAGAACTCGTAAAGCAGCTTAAAAGGGATAAAATATAAAAGGATGCCTCTCTCTCTCTCTCTCTCTCTCTCTCTCTCTCTCTCTCTCTCTATATATATATATATATATATATATATTTTTTTTTTTTTTTTTTAATGGGAGTGTCAGGCTGATCTCAAACCTCTGGGCTCAGGCGATCCTCTTACCTCTGCCTCCCAAAGTGGTGAGATTACAGGTGTGAGCCACCATGCCCAGCTGCCTTTATATCTTTTAAAAAAAAGGGATAAAATTATGGGGTGGAGCAAAATGCATTGCAGCTTAAGATAGTCAGAGTACACCTAATCAAGAAGATGTCATTTGAGCAAATAATTGAAAGTAGTAAGTGGGTTAGCCAAGATGGATGAGTTCTCCAGGAAGATGAAACAGCCGGGACAAAGACCATAGCATGGGAGTCTGTCTGGTTATCTTTTTCTTTTCTTTTCTTTTTTGAGTCAGAGCCTCACTCTGTGGCCCAGAATGGCATGATCACAGCTCACCACAGCCTTGATTTGCTGGGCTCAGGAGATCCTCTGTCTCAGCTTCCCAAGTTTCTGAGACTACAGGCACATGCCATCATAGCCGGTTAATGTTTTGATTTTTCTGTAATGTCAAGGTCTTGCTCTGTTGCCCAGGCTGGTCTCGAAATCCTGGGCTCAAACAATCCTCCTGCCTTGGCCTCCCTATGCGCCGCGATTACAGGTGTGAGCCACTGAGCTTGGCCAAAGATATCATTAAGGTAAGCAAGGATATGTCACTTCTCGTGGCAGCAGAGGACTGAGGCAGTGATATAGGAGAGGAGAGAGATCACCGAGGCTGGACCGTGCAGACCTTCACAGCCCTTGCAAGGGCTTTGGCTTTTACTGTGACAAGATGGGAAGCCCTTGCAGGAAAAGGAGTGAAAGCGTAACGTTATCTGACTTCAAAGTTAAAAGGATCCTTTGGGCTATTGTCGGGCAAACGCAGAAGCTAGAGGAGACCAGCTCAGAGGCTGCCAAAATTCAGGCGAGAGGTAATGGTGAATTGGACTATGGGGTTAGCAGTGGGAAGGGTGAGAAGTGCTTACGTTCACAGCATATTTTGGAGAAGGAGAAGACAAAAAACAAAACAGATAAGCAAAACCAAAACCCCTGTCCCACATAAGAGGCTCTGGTGACCAGAGGGAGGAAGTCCAAGCTCAGTAACCGAACCAGGTGGCTCAGGTGACAAAGGCATTAACAGAAGACTGAAGAAAAAAAGCAAGAAAGAAACCTTTAACAACAACAGCAACAACAAAATGATGAGAACCCAAGGAAATACAATACAACCATGGTAAAGAAACCTTTTGGCTATTTAAAAAAAAAAAAACAAAACTCAGCCAGGCACAGTGGCTCACGCCTGTAATCCCAGCACTTTGGAAGGCTGAGGTGAGTGGATTACCTGAGCCATGGGTTCAAGACCAGCCTGGGCAACTTGGTGAGACCTCGTCTCTACAATAAATAAATTAAAAAAATTAGCCGGGCATGGTGGCGCACACCTGTAGTTCCAATTACTTGGAAGGCTGAAGCGGAAGGATCACCTGAGCCCAGAAGTTTGAGGCTGCGGTGGTTGTGAGCGGGCCACTGCACTCCTGCCTGGGCGAGAGGGACACTCCAACTCAAAAACAAACAACCAAACAAAAAACTCCATAATTTCCAAAATTAAAAACTCACTAGGTGAACTATCCATTGCTGAGAATTCTGAAGGTAAATAAGGAGATATTTTACTGTGTGGAGAAAAAGCAACATGGTAGGACTTAGGAAGGAAATACACAGACTTGGAAGTTAGGTTCAGGGAGCTTAACTTGGGAGTAGTAGGATTTCCAAACAAGGGAAATGATATAGATGGGGTGGCGGGTGGGGGAGGGAGGGGGGTGGCTGGGAAGGATGTGGTGGAAGTGGAGGAGGGGGAAGGGGGTAGGAATGGTGGGGGGAATGGGAGAGGGGAAAGGGAGGGGAGGCAGAAGCTAAGTAAGCTCTCAAGGAAAGTTTCCCTATGCTTAAAAAAAGTCTTGGTATCATATATTGAAAAAAAAAATTACAAGGGTCAGGCATGGTGTAATCACCATCTTAAAAATCATACACCTGAACATATCCATTTTCATCAGAAAATATTTTAGGTTTCTAGGTCCAAAGAACAAGTTAGTAATGAAAGAAGACCAGCATCAGAGTATGAGCTAGGGTTTATATATATGGATAAGATATTGCCTATCAGGACAAATAGAGGGTACGCCACTGATATAAACTATTCAAAGAATATTTTTGAAAAAGTTACTAAATATAAAAATGGAATGGTTAACTGGAAAATATTTGGGCTATGCTAAAGGCAAATTTTTTTCTCAAGAAGATGAAAGGTCAATTGACTGGATCTACCTATTATCTGTCTTTCTATCTATCTATCTATCTATCTATCTATCTATCTATCTATCTATCTATCATCTGCCATCATTTCTCTTAATGGATAATGATAATATTAATGGAAAATGATAACACACATGGCTAGTAAACTTTATTTTATTTTTCATTTTTTTTTTTGACTCGGAGTCTCACTCTGTCACACAGGCTGGCGTGCACTGGTAGGTACGCTCACGGCCACCGCAGCCTTGACTTGCTGGGCTTAGGCGATCCTTCTGCCTCAACCTTCGAAGTGTGCCACCACACTGAGCTGATTTTTTAATTTATTGTAGAGGCAAGGTCTCACCACATTTTCCAGGCTGGTCTCAAACCCCTGGACTTAGGCAATCCTCTCACCTTTGCCTCCTAAAGTGCTGAGATTACAGGCGTGAGCCACCATGCTTGGCAGTAAACTTTAAAGCAGAAAACTTATAAGAGAAAACTAAGCTACAGCTTAGAGCTGAAATTCTAAATCTTTTTTAAAATTTATTTTAAAATGTGGGGTACAATTCAGGGTTAGGTATACAAATGTTCATTTTACATTTTAAGTACATATCTGAGGAACAGTTGTATATTACTTTTCAAGATAATTGTGATCAAACTGAAGATGGGGATCAATAAATTGGAATAAAACAGTAAATGCAGCAACATGTTGCTTTTAAAGGACCCACTGAGGCTGAGTGCGGTGGCTCACACCTGTAATCCCAGTGCTTTGGGAGACCACAGAGGAAGGACTGCTTGAGGAGAGGAGTTCCAGACACACCTAGGCAGTATAATGAGATCCCTTTGGGAGGCCGAGGTAGGAGGGGCACTTGAATTCGAGGTTGCAGTGAACTCTGAGCACACCACTGCACTTTAGCCTGAACAGCAGAGAGAAACTATGTCTCTAAAGTGGAAAAAAAAAAAAAAAGATCTACTGAATCAAAGTGACAAAGGAAAAGGTCAAATATAAATCTGAGTTTTTAAGATGCAATAACTTTTGCCCTTTTAATGCACTGCAGACTGCCCATTTGTGTATAACAGAATTCCCGTGAGCAGTTCAAGATAAACCAGCAATGATTTCCACTTGGAGAGAAGGTGTCCTGGGTACAAAATCTTCCCTGGGAATTTCTAGCACTTAGTGTGACCAGAAAGGACAAGAATGAAACTGAGTTAGCTAGAGTTCCTGTAGATGAGAAAACAAAGACGAGGTAAATAGTCCTATGTTTTCTGCTTTTCTTAGTGGGTTCCATTAAGAAGGAGTACTCTACCCTGGAATCTTCCATCTCCATAGATTTGTCAACATAATTAAATTCAGGTGAAGACTGGGAATTTATAATTGTCATAAGCTCCCTGGCGTTCAGAAATGCAGTTGGGTTTGGAGGTGATTTCTCTTGGCCCAGGCACAGCCTGTGTTGGGATTATGTAATCAAGTGAATATATGAGCAGAACAGAGCCAGCACCAGTCTGAACTGAGATGAGGATCTCGACCATTTCTGAATGTGCGCTTTGACTGAGCACTACAGGGTGGGCATCTCTCATGCATCGACCCAGAAAGGTATTCTGAATGTCTCTTTGAACTGGCAATCTGCATGGTACCATGATGTCAGCAGGATCAGGGAGCCCTTGGGGTTGGAAACCCTCCTTCTGCTTCCTAAACGTGGGGTCAAAATACGGCAGGTAATTGCTGCTAGCAGGTAGAAAGCTTACTATGTCGATTAAATTCATGGTTGCTTGCTCAATGGCAAACATCTAGTGACAGAAAATGTTTGCTACAAGTTAGTTAATTTTTGCTGTCTACACTAGCCAAGTACATGCTGAAATTATTTCCTGTATTTTAGGGACCATTGCTACTTTCCAATAGCTCCTTGATATACTATATAAAATGTGGTTTAATCATGTTTCCTTCTCTGGCCCTTGGATTCCCAGGCTTTTTACAGAATTCAGCAAGAGCATCTACAAAACACTTGATGTTATTTTAAGACGCAAGCCAAGGCCTAAGATGTTTTTGCTCGCATACAGCAGTGCTACAAAATTGTACTTAGCTTTGTCCATAGATTTTTTTTTTGAGTTGGAATCTCACTCTGTCACCCAGACTGGAATGCAGTGGCCGCTCCGCAGCCTCGACCTGCTGGGCTCCGGCGATCCTTCCGCCTCAGCCTTCCAAACAGCTGGAATTACAGGTGTGCGATACCACACCCGGCTGATTTTTTTATTTATTGTAGAGATGAGGTCTCACTGCCCAGGCGGGTCTCGAACCCACAGGCTCAGGCAATCCACTCACCTCAGCCTCCAAAGGCGCGGGATTACAGGCTGAGCCACCGAGCCCGGCTTTATTTCTTTATTATAATTTTAATGCTCTTTGAAGAAAGGAAACAGATTGCCTTGAAGAAGTTACAGAAGATGGACCTTCCTCCCTCTGTACCCCATATAATTATGGGATCAAAAAATTACTAAGGAGGGATGTTCAGGCAGGTTATTCAGTGCAGGTTAGACATCGATAAATTTCTTGAAGGCAGGTCTCCAAATTAAAATAAGGTAAGCATTCAGACATCTTTCTTATTGGTATATGACCTTCACCAGACTTGACCAGGCACACCAGACCTGATCACCTTGCAGGCTGGAATGTGGATCTAACTGTACAATAAATCACAGAAACAACAGGGAGTTACCCAAAATAGAGACATGATATTCTTAAAAAATCTAGTTAAGCAATAATTTTATTGAGAAGGCAATGACCTTAAAGGTTGAGAGATGGTAAGCAAAACTTGTGACTAAATACTTGCAGCCCATCCCTCTTAGCTCATGGTTTGATTAATCATCATTGTAAAATTATATAAAGTTTCTCATCAAAGGCAAGCACATGCCCTCTCTTTTTTTTTTTGAGTTGCAGTCTCACTCTGTCACCCAGACTGGAGTGCAGTGGCCGCTCC
>NW_007249855.1:40612-92854 GCF_000164805.1 Carlito syrichta
AGGCGGGTCTCGAACCCGCGGGCTCAGTCAATCCACTCACCTCAGCCTCCCAAAGGCACGAGATTACAGGCTGAGTCACCGAGCTTGGCTTGTCCATAGATTTTTAATTTCTGAGTGGGAGTGGGGGAAATCTGCATTCTAATCATCATTTAGTTTCAGGCTTAAAAATATTGTAAAACCTTCTCCTATTCTCTATAATTTTGCCCACATGGAGGTCCCACACTGCTAACAATAATAATAACAACAACTATAAAACTCCCTTTGGCTTGTGAGTCCTTCAGTGTCAAAAATTCTGTAATGTTTGTAAACTTCTGAAACGGCCAGCCTCCAGCCTTTTGTGTTTGCCTCATACTTTTGGTTGCTGGACTTTTCTTTTGGACAAAACATTTTCAAAACAAGATATTTGCAAGTTATCACCCTGGTTATTTACTCTTCTTATGGCGGTCAATGGTTGTGTCAAAAATCATGGGATGACCAGATATTGAGTGGCTCCTGCTGTGATGTAATACACAATTCCCAGCATCACCTATGAACTATTTTTGCCAGAAATGTTTAACAGAAGCTAATAAAGCTTTTAGAGTTGACTTCCAGCTTACAGAAAACATAGGGGAAAGGTAAAAGAGTCAAATGACATCCTGATAAAACAATCAGATAAATCCAGAAGGTGGGACATTCTGTAGAAGATCTGGTCTGGATTTCTGTTTAACAGATCAATGTCATAAGAAAAGAAAAGTTTAAGTGTGTCTATTTGTGTGGGTGTTGGGAAGAGGATTACTGTTCTTTCTTTTTCCTTCTTCTGAGTAGGAGTCTTGCTCTGTTGCCCATGCTGGAGTGCAACAGCGTGATCATAGCTCACCACATCCACGACTTCCTGGGCTCAGGTGATCATTCTGTCTCAGCCTCCTGAGAGTGTGCCACCACAACTGGCTAACTTTTTGGTTCTTTATTTTTGTAGAGGCAAAGTATTGCTATGTTGCCCAGGTTGGTCTTGAACTCCTGGGCTCAAGCAATCGGCCTCCCAAAGTGCTGGGTTTACAGGTATGAGCCAATGTGCCTGGCCTGAGTACTGTTCCTGACAAAGAGATTTAAGAGGCATGGCAATACAATGCAATGGGCGGTTCTTGATTGCATCTTGCTTTGAGCAAATAAGCTGTACAAGACATTTTTGACTAATAGGAGAAATTTGAATATGGAATTAGCATTGTGATATTAAGGAATAATGGTTACATTTTTTAGGTGTGATAATGATGTGTGATTGTATTGAGATATGTTCTTATTTTTAGAGAAGCATATGGATATGCTTAGGGGTAAAATGCTTGGTGTCTGAAGTTTACTGTAAAATAGCTCAGTAAAAAAATAAAAAACAAACTTAAAACAAATAAAATTAAAACAACACATAGTCCAATATTTAACAAATTTTCAATCTAAGGAATGGGTATTTGGTCGTTATACTCATCTTTCTAGTGTTTTATGTTGGAAGCTTTTCATAACGAGGTGTAAAACAAGAAACAACTCTCAAACATCTCCAAATAACAACAGCAATATATCTCTCACTGAAAAACATTTTATGCACTACAATGAATCCTATCCACCCCCTTTTATGTTGAAGCTATCTATAGTTCTTTTAATCACATCACTCATCCACTGAATATCTTAGCACTTGATTCACTATTTTCCCCACCACTAATATTGTAATTAGGTGAAGTGACTTCAGATAACCGCCTGAGACCCTCTGGATTTCTTCATTTCCTCCTATGAGAGTCCCTTCTTCCAGCCTCTTGAAATCCCTGCTCCAGCTGACATATCCTGAACCTTGAACTCTGCTGCGTTCAGCATCACAATTTTGAACAACCTATGCCCTAGCCACCATTTTTTATCTTTCTAGTGTTCCTGTTCCAACAATTCTTTGGCTCTGTGCTAGAGACCTCCAATCCATTACCTTTCCGATTGTTTTGCCTCTTGGCCTCAGTTTTTACAATTGTATCCCTCCCATAACCCATCACGGTAATACTGCCTTTCCCTGAAACTCTCAAACCCCTCACCTTTATCTCCCTTCATTGCACTTGTCTTGATCAAACCCAAGTCTCCACCCCTGGGCCTACTGCATACCTGCATCTGAGCCGCCGCCACGTGTGGCTGGTGGAAAGCACACAGCCCTGCTGACTGGTATCACTTTCAGTCTCTGACCACAAACCTCAAGTGAGCCCTGGGGACTCCCTGGCAATTCCACTCTCCTCAAACCTCCAAAACCACTTCCTTCTTTCTCATGCTCGGTGGATCAGCTTGCTTCCTATTTCACCAAGAAAATAACAGCCACTAGAGAACTTTCTCATCTTCCCACCACGAAACCCGTTCTTCCGTCTTCACCTTTGCTCATAAACTCAGCCTGCCTTGTTCAAGGGTGGACAATATCCTCCTCCTCCTATCTGGGCCAATGCTCTCCTTTCGTGTCCTGGGTCTCACCCTCTCTCAGCACTCAAGAACAACTTTCCTTCTTCCGCAGGTGTCAAATTTTCCCAATAAACTGGATCAGCATCAAGAAGGTATAAGATAGCTCTTATCCCTTAATCCTGCCACATGATAGCAAAATTCCATGGAAGCCTTGCTTCAACTTCTTAACTTCCATTCTTCCTTTCTCACTGCCCAAAATAAAGAGGATAACACGATGAACATCTTTGTCTCCACGATCCAGCTCCAGAAGAAAAATATTACAGACGCATTTAGAGCTCCTTTCTCTCTCTCCTGAATCTCATCCTCTCACTATTCCCTATCCCAGAGAGCGCTAATGTGACATCATGAAATCTGGGCCACTCAGATCTCCACGGGGAGCAACGTTGATGATGGTCCCAGTCGACTCCTTTCTGGACTTACCATTGTATGGGCCTCCCCCAGACTACTCCCAGCAAGGATTAAGCAGGATGGGGATATAAGCTCAGGACCACTTCGGTTTGATGTAGGATTTCTCGAGCAGGTGACTTTGGCTCAAGGACTCCTCATTGATGTGGCCACAGTTTCCTTAGACCCCTGCTGTGGTCTGAGACTGCTCCCACTCGACCCTTCTTTTTTCTCCTTTTCCACTCACGTATCAGATGCTTACTGTTGTGTGAAAGTTCCTCCTGCCTCCTCCATTTATCCTTCACTTCACAGACAGTTTCCCTAATAAGTTTTTGCACAACTAATCTGTCCTGGTGTCTTGTTTCTTGGAGACCCATACAAACACAAGCACTATCCTGATTTGGGTGTTTATTGTTTTTATGTGTGTCTGTTTCTCTCTCTCTCTCTCTCTCTCTTTTTAGTTGAGGTCTTACTCTGTTGCGCAGGCTGGAGTACAGTGGCACAATCATGGCTCACCGTAGCTTTGACGGTTCAGACGATCCTACCACTTTAGCCTCTCCTAAGTAGCTGGGACTACAGGCAAGTGCCACCATATCAGGCTAATTGTTTAATTTTTTTGTAGAGATGAAGACTTACTATGTTGCCCATTATGGTCTTGAACTCCTGGGGTCAAGTAGTTCTTCTGCCTCAACCTCCCAAAATGTTGGAATTATGTGTGAGCCACCACACCCAACCTGCTTCATGTATTATTGCTTTATGTTATTAACCTTTGTACACAGGCTTCTGTAACTTGCTCTTTTTATCACAATGATATTTGTTTAAGAATTATCATGCTGAAATTTGTAGCACATTATTCATTTTTGCTGCTGTATTAATACATGATATAAATATACTGTAATTTATTTATGCAGTTTATTTATTCATTCTCCTGTTAGTGTACATTGATGTTGTACCAACTCTTGCTATTATAATGTTGCGATGAACACTCTTATCTGTCTCTATTGTGCATGCTGGTAAAAGTTTCTCAGGGATCTGTAACTAGGAGTTAAACACTGAGTCATACCAAAATGTGCCTCTTTGACTCAAGATATTGCCAAATTGCTGTCTAAAGGGGTTTTTTCAGTTTTCACGCTCACCAGCAGTGAATGAGTTGTTTCTGCTTTTCTACATTGTTTTTATCCCCAGTAGCATTAGACTTTTGGGATGAGAAGTATTATAGTGTGGTTTTAATGTGCATTTCTCTGATTATTAGTGAGATAGAACCTCTTACTATATGTTTATGGGTCCCCTGAAGGCCACTTCATTGAAATATCTATTTAGAGTTTTTCCCATTTTTCTATTAGGCTATTTAGACTTATTGAAATTTTTTATATATTACAGATGCTGACATTTTGTCAGTTATATTCATTGCAAATATATTATTCCAGGTTGTGGCTTGTCTTTTGACTTTGTTTATGGCATCTTTTGACTCATAGAAGTTTAAAATGTTAATGTAGTCAAATATGTTAATATTTTCCTTTATTCAATTGCTCCCTTCCTTTTTCCCTCCTCCTTCTCTTTCTCCTCTTTCCCCTCCTCTCCTCTTCCTCCTTCCTTCCTTTCTTCCTTCCTTCTCTCCCTCCCTGTCTCTCTTTCTTTCATGTCTTGTTTCAGAAACCCTACTCCATCCATCTTCAGACCACAAATATATCAAATACAGTCTCACAATTTATTCTGGGGGATTTAAAATTTGCCTTGCATATTTTGGGCTTCACTGTATCTGGAATTAATTTTTGTATATAGTTAGGTAATAATCTAGTTCACTTTTTAAAAAAATTTTAATAACCAACTAACCCAGTGTTTTATATTGAATAGTTTATTTTTTTCCATGGTGGTCAGTAATCACAGCATATATCAGATATCATATATCAAATCTCCATGTATAGTCTGTGAGCTTTTTATTCTGTTCTGTTGATCCATTTGTCTATCCTTACACCGTTGTCATACATTTAAAAAATTACTACAGTTTTATAATTTTGCTGTCCGTTTTTCTTCTTCAAAACCATTGTGGTTCTTCTTGATCCTTTGCAAATCTATATAGATCTATTCTCAGCTTATCATATTCGATGAGAAACCCCATTGAGCATTTGACTGAAATTGCATTGAAGTATCCAATTAAAATGGGAAAAATGGACATCTTTCCAAAACTGATTCTTTCTATTCATGAGCACGGCTTAGCTCTTGATTTATTCATGACTTTTATGTCTTCTAATAAAGTTTTACAAGTAAGTTCTTAAATCCTTCTTTTGTTGCTATTAAAAATGACCTATTTAAAAAAATTATTCTCTGTTTTTGTGTATAGTAACTTCATTGATTGTTGCATGTTGATTCTATATCCAGCAGTACTGCTGATCTCTCTAATTGATTACAATACTTCGTATGTTCTTGTTTTTTCTATATGGACAAGTATATCATTTATTAATAAAAACAATTTTATTTCTCTCATTCTTATCCTTATGCTCAAACAAACACTTCTAGTATCAACCTCAAATTCATCCATTTAATCAGGCTTTTGTTCTGAACACTCCAATGAAACTGTTTTTTATCAGAGTCATGAAAAACTTTCCTGTTACTAAATCTAATGATTAAGTCTCAATTCTTAGCTTACTTAGCCTCTTTGCAGCGTAATGAGGATTATGTCTTCTTTTTTGAGAGTTTCTTTACTTAGCTTCTAGGACAATATCTAATCCTAGTTTCCTTCTTCATCTCTGACTGCCAGGTCTCAGTCTTAATCTTAACTTCCTTCTCATTTCCTAATCTGTCAATACAGAGGGCCCGGGACTCAGACCTTCAACTTCTTCTCTTTTCTATTTGTATTCACCCTTCAAATGATTTCTGCTAGCCCCACAGGCCAGTAACGCCAATTCATGTCTCCAGTACCAGTCTCTCTCGAACCTCACACTCTTTTCTCCAAGAGTCAACTCAGCATCTCTACTCAGAAGTCTAACAGATATCTCAGACAGATCCAAAAAATGCATTTTCCTCTATCTTCACAAGCAGACCTTTCCCTCATAGTCTCCATTGCTCCAGCTAAATCCTAAGAGTCAATCTGGATTTCTTTTTCTCCCACATCCAACCTTCAATTTATTTGCAAGTTGTGTTGACTCAATCTTAAAAATACATCACGGATCTGACCACTTCTTTTCGCCTCCTTTGCCACTGACTTGATCTGAGTAACTGTAATTTTCTTACAGAACTGTTTCAATAACCAACTCACTCTTATCTTTATTTCCACCTTGCCCCATTGCAACCTATTTTCCATACAACAGAGTGATTGCTTTTGAAGAAAGAGGTAGAGTTTCGTCATTTTTTTGCTCAAAACTTTTCAATGATTTCCTGTCATACTTAGAATATAACCTAATGTTTTGTTTTGGACTGCAAGGTCACACTTAAACTGACTCTTGGTAACTTTCTGACCTCATCTTCTACCACCCCTTCAAGTACTCTATTCAAGCCATACCAGCACATTAGCTATTCTTCAGACATTCCAAAGTCATGTGTACATCAGGACTTTTGTCCTTACTATTTCTTCTGCCTGGAATGTTCTTTTTCCTCTGCTCTTACTATGAATCTCCTCTTAATTTAGGTTTCTACTTAATTATTAACTTGTCAGAGAGGACTTTTCTCTATAAAATTCCCGCTTCCCCTCCTTATTCTCCTTTTACATTGTTCTATTTTGTTTTTTTTCTTTATAGTACTTTATCACTCTCTAATATATATTTTGTATATTATCTACTGTTGTATATTATCTACTGTTTCTCTCCCCAATGAGAACATACATTTCTTGAGAGCAGGTACTTTCTATATCTATACTGCTGCATTGCTAGTGCCTAGGGAGGTATCTGGATGAATGAATGAATCAATGAGTAATATCTCATACGACTTACAAAATTACAAGTACACCTTGAAGCTATTGTGAATTCAATTCTAGACCACTACAATAAGGCGAATATTGCAATAAAGCAAGCCATGCAAATGTTTTCATTTCCCAGGGCGTATAAAAGTTATGTTTCCACTATAGTCTAAGTGCACAATCATATTATGTCTAAAAAGAAGGTATATACTTTAACTGAAAATACTTTATTGCTAAAACATAAGGACCTTCTAAGCCTTCAGTAGTTTATAACTTTAAGCTATTGGAGGGTCTTGCCTCTATGATGATGGCTGTCAACTTATCAGGGTGGTAGTTGCTGAAGTGTGGCTGTGGCGATTTCTAAAAATAAGACAACAAATGAAGTTTGCCACATTGGTTGACCTTATCTTTCATGAAAGATTTCTTGGTAGTATGCGATGCTGTTTGATAGCATTTCACCTAGAGTAGAACTTCTTTCAAAATTGGAGTCTATCTTCTCAAGTTCTGCTGCTCATTAATCAACTAAGTTTAAGTACTATTCTAAATCTTTGGTTGTTAACCGTGTTCACAGTGTCTTCACCACAAGAATATTTGATATCAAAAAACCACTTTCTTTGCTCATTCCTGAAATGTAACTTTCCCTCCATTTTAGTTGTGTCATGAGATTACGGCAATTCCGTCACATCTTCGGGCTCCATCTCTAATTCGAACTCTCTTCCTAGTTCTGCCACATCTGCAGTTACCTTCTCCACAGAAATCTTAAACCTCTCAAAGTCATTCATGAATGTTTGAATCAATTTCTTCCAAACTCTTGTTGGTGCTGCTATTTTGACCTTTTCCCATGAATCATGAATATTTTTAATGGCATCTAGAATGGTGGATCCTTTCCAAAAAGTTATCAATTTATCTTGCCCGGATCCATCAGAAGAACCACTATCTATAGCAGCTTCAGCCTTATGAGATGTCTCTCCTTTATAACAAGATTTGGAAATTGAAACGATTTCTTGATTCATGAGCTGCAGAATGGATGTTGCGCTGGCAGGCATGAAAATAACACGAATCTCTGTCTGAGCTCTTGGCTGACCAAGAGCATTGCCAATAAGCCGTCAAATTTTTAAGGGAATCTTTTTTTTTCTTCTGAGCAGTAGGTCTCAATAGTGGACTTTAGATATTCAGTACCCCATGCTATCAACAGATATGCTTTCATCCAGGCTTTGTTGTTTCATTTCTAGCTTATGGGCAGAGTAGATTTCACATAATTTTTAGGAGCCTTAAAATTTTCTGAATAGTCAATGAGCACTGACTTCCACTTAGTCACTAGCTGCATTAACCCCTAACAAGAGAGTCAACCTGTCCTTTAAAGTTTTGAATCCAGGCACTGACTTCTCTCTGG
This sequence comes from Carlito syrichta, assembly GCF_000164805.1. Classification (NCBI taxonomy): domain Eukaryota; kingdom Metazoa; phylum Chordata; class Mammalia; order Primates; family Tarsiidae; genus Carlito; species Carlito syrichta. The sequence goes on from NW_007249855.1 coordinate 48,733, forward strand.
ATGGTGTCTTCTTCCAATAGACTTTTTCATTTACATTGGAAATCTGTTGTTGAGTTCCTCCATCTTCATCAATAATCTTAGCTAGAGTTTCTTAATAACTTCCTACAGCTTCTCCATCAGTACTTATAGGCTTTTTTTTTTTTAAATGAGACAACTGCTTTCCTTAAGCCTCATGAACTAACAACCTTTGCTAGCTTCAGACTCTTTTTCAATAGCTTCCTCACCTCTCTCATGTTTCACAGAATTGAAGAGAGGGACTTGCTTTGGGGTAGGCTTTGGCTTAAGGACATGTTGCGGCTGGTTTGATCTATCCAAATCACTTAAACTCTCTCCATATCAGCAATAAGGCTGTTTTGCTTTCTTATCATATGTGTGTTTACTGAAATAGCACTTTTAATTTCCTTCAAGAGTTTTCTCTTTTTATTAACAATTTGGCTAACTGGTGCAAAAGGCCTAGCTTCCAACCTATCTTGACTTTGGCATGTCTTCTTCCCTACATTTAATCACTGCTAGTTTTTGATTTAAAGTGAGAGAGATATGACTCTTACTTGAACACTTAGAAGTTATTGTAAGTTATTTATTGGCTCAACTTCAATATTCTTGTGTCTAAAGGAATAAGGAGGCCCCAAAAAGAGGGGGAGAAGGGTGAGTAAACCTCTGGTCAGTGGAGCAGTCAGGATACACAACATTTTTTGATTACATTTGCCATCTTATATGGGTGCATTTCATGGTCCTCCAAAACCAAAGCATTTATAATAGTAACATTAAAGATTACTGATCACAGATCATCATCAAAGATATAATAAGAATAAAAATGTTTGAAATATTGCAAGAATTACCAAAATATAACACACAGACATGCTGTTGGAAAAATGGTGCTGATGGACTTAGACTTGTTCAACAGAAGCTTGTCACAACCCTCCAATCTGTCAAAAATTGCAATATCTGTAAATCTCAATAAATCAAAGCACAATAAAATGAGGTATACCTGTATCTATAGTTTTCTTTTTCAGACTGGTTGTCTTTCAGCTCTCACAATTTGAATAGAACAATTTCCTGTCCTGTATATATACACACATGGCAAAATTCTCACTTTTTCTAGTAAAAGATGCAATTTTTTCCCGCTCTTTTGCTTAATATTTATTTCCTTGATTGTTTCCTTTTTTCTGTTTTCTTTTTATTTTAAAGATGCGGGGTAAAATTATTCTGGATTAGGTATATAAGTGGTCATCGTACAGGTAAAGTTTGGACTTTCCTTTGGTCCCCACTTCACCTGGGTTGAGATCAAGTACCCTTACTGATGCTGTCTCTCCACACCCCCACTTCCCAGATGGTATCCTGCTACTGCCAATCCCTTTCTTATAGTATTATAGTAAATGTGCAGGGGCTGCTTCTGAGTGAGAACATGTGGCACTCAGTTCTTTGTTTCTGTGATAGATCACTGAGTATTATAGACTCTAAATCCATACAGGTTGCTGCAGAGTTCATATGTTTGTCCTTCTTTATGGCTGCGTAATATTCCCTCATGTATATGTACCACATTTTTTTTTAATCCAGCCCAGTTTTGATGGGCAGCATGGTTGGTTCTATGATTCTGCCAGTAAGAATGGCCAAAATTAATAAAACAAAAAACACCAACTGCTGGTGAGGATGTGGAGAAAAGAGAACATTTTACACTGCTGGTAGGAATGCAAACTAGTTCAACTGCTATGGAAAATAGTGTGGCAATTTCTAAAAGAACTAGACATTGACCTTCCATATGACCCAGTAATCCCCCTACTGGGAATATATCTGGAGAAATTAAAATTATTCTACAAAAACAATACCTGCACACGCATGTTTATTGTAGCACTATTCACAATAGCAATTTTTCTTTGGTTGTGATTGAATGGTAATTATTATCTCTTTATTCAAAACAAGTTTTGTTTTTTAAAACCACTCTGGTGCATTGCAATTCACTTAACACACTATTAAATTTTAATATAAAAGCACCTTGACTAGAGAAAGAGTTTGCACTGGAATAGTTGTCTAGAATGGGATCTTGGAGGCTATATTGTCTATGGCAGTCTCATTTCTAAGAATATTAAGGTCCTAGGACGGGGACAAAATGTCTTATAATTCTCAGCCCCGCTGTAGTAAAGCCATGAGCATCTATTCATTTTTTTGGCTTTGACTCATTTTTCTAAGGCTCATAAACTCAGTTGACTGAAGGAAAATCTCCAGGTGGTCTCTTTGCTTGAAGGACTTTGTTTCATTGGCCGTCCTTGTAGTCATGCTATAGTTGGGCTGCACATTTACTCACACTATGTCTGAAACACTATGTCTCTGCTTACTCACACTATGTGCAAAGAAAATGTGGTTTAGTTCCTAAATAGTTTACTTCCTAAAACAGATCTCGTCACCAACATGAGCCCTCCTGAGCTGCACAGAAAGCCTTGAATATTTTCTCAACGTCTTTGCATTTAATGAGGCTCTGTGCAGAATGGTTGCTTTTGTGTGTAGAGCATGAGATTTTTAATTGCTGATGTTTTGAAAACATTTGCTATTATTTCCTTTCTGTAAATGTTTGGAAAGTTTGTTGTTTATAGATAAATGCTCAGATTTCAGAGATTCTTCCTTCTGGATGAAGATCTTTACGAAGCCTTTCTGGGTCATCCTCTGGGTCCCTGCTCACCTGTGCCACAATGACGTCCCTTGTTTCTCTGGCCACTGCTCACACCTTGGGCATCTGGTGCTGGTGAGCGCGTGGTCTCTTCTCTGAGTTCAGAGGCTCCTTCCTGTTGGCAGTCCCCTCTGAGTCTCATATCCTCATTGTGACGCCAGTGACAATAGGACTTTGCCCTTCCTGTAGCAATTCCAACTAGGAAGTTTCCTGCCTAGAGTCTCAACCACTTTGCTCACCAACCAAGAGTATGAAGGACTTTCTGAGTCTTTTCCACACGGCATAGAAAGCAAGCAGAACACATGGCCATTAGCCGAACAATGCTGCATGACTGATCACAGCTATGTGCTGGGGTTGCCTCCAGAAGGTGGGGGATGGGGACATCTGGAGATGTAGTCCCCTTTTACAGCTACAAAGGTACCATGGGGTAAATAAGGAGCAAAGTACAAGAGGACCCGGTTGTAAATCAGGGAATTCTGTCCTAATAGTCAAATTGCCTGGATCTTTGGGAAAAAAACACGTAACTTCTCTGCTTTCTCCATACGTTTAGTGAAAAGAAGGCACTTTCTTCTTAACTGAGAAAGAACTGTGAGTGGCCAGATGACGATGACAGAGAGCTTGCAGAACTTAACAGTAGTGAGAATCAGTTTACGTAACCAGCAATAGCTTTTTGGCTTGTCCAGTATGATATTCCTCACCATCTCTGAGCTTTTTCGTCTTGCACCCCAGGATCTCGCTGGTACATTGAGTCAGGCTGGTGACTGGGGAGTCATGAACAGCAAGTTGAGAGGAAAACCCTGACACATGGATGACTATTCCTGTCCTGCTTATCTCTTCCTTCCTCTTTCCACATGCTATGTGGCCTTCTCTCCTCTTCCTTTCTGACGGTGACCTGTGGTTCTATGGTTCTATGGCCTCTTCTTCCTCAAGGAGGACCTGCCCTCTTCCTTTCCTTTGGTCTTGATATGAGAACCAGTTCAGAGAGAGAAGCCACATTACTGATTATAATTCCCCAAAACCTGGAATTATCTTTTGGAGGTTGGACCCCTTGTAGTACAGGCTCCCCACCCACCTAGGTAAGTGTTCTAGGAACCCATCAGCATCAGTGTATCAGCTAGCCTCATGAGAGACTGCATTTGACTTCAGTGAATTTTTTTTTTTTGGAGATTCTTTCAATGCATTTGCCCATTTCATGATGGGTGATGTATGAACACACCTGCCCACATCATGCTGTGTGTTCAGCAGTTTTTGACCAAAAATGACATGACCCTCATGCCCCACCCTCCCTGTTCACCTAATCTGACCCCAAGCAACTGTGTTTGGTTTCCCTGGATGAAAAAAAGTCCTTAAAGGGAAACATTTTGCCGATGTGGAAGAGGTGAGACAAAAAACGACAGAAGCACTAAGAAGCATCAAAATCGACGAGTTCAAAAACTGTTCTGAGCAGTGGAAACAGCATCTCAATAGGTGTATTGCATCAAGCAAAGGGTGCTTTGAAGGTGACTGACGTTTAAACATGCAAGAATAAATACACAGTTTTTCATAAATAAATTCAATTTTTTGGGTCCTTCTTTGTGGAAGACTCAAAATATTGCCCATGTTACATTTGAAAACGACAGTATGAAAATATTTAATTGTATTTTGCCAAAATTTTATGCTGGGCGTCTTCAAGATTTAATCTTTCATATAAAGTGGGGCTAACAAAACTGCATGAAAGAACTATTGTAAGAATTCAGATGAGAAGTGCACTGGTCAGAGCCTCGGAGAAGTCCTAGCTCATGGAACTTCGCTCGACATTGGCTCTTAGCCTCTCTCTATCCCTAAGAGAGTTATGGAGGTTTTTTCTTCCCCTAGTGCATGAGTTGCTTTAATTATGGATGCTTTAAAAATGTTTGTTATTAATTCCTTTCTATAAATGATTAAAAAGGCTACCTCTCTTCCCTGTGCACTTAGTTAAAAGCTTTTCATCCTTAATGTAGGCTCTATAAAAGAAAATGTTTGGAAGGGGAATCTTGTACAGGAGATGCCAGAAAGCTATTACCGACTAAGTAAACTGATACTCTATGCTATTAAGTGTTTCACGATCATCATTTCATCAGTAACAGCAATTCTATCTCAGTTTAATAAAAAGTCTGATTTCCACTTAGTATGTGTGAAAAGCTCAGAGAAGTTATGTATTTTTCCCAAAGATCCAGGCCAATTGACTACTAGGACAGTATCTGTCTTTGCTGGTTTATAATCTGGCTCTCTTGTACTATGCTTCTCTAGGAAGAATAGTGAATTTGGTCCATATTTAAACTAAGTAGAAAAGTGGGTCATTTTTATTATTTCATGTTTTAGGTCTGGGCAATGCTTATTTTGATTTTGATAGTTAACAAATGAGATGAAAATCCATAACTACTAGAGGAAAGTAATACTAGAGAAATACCATTTCCAGGGCTTGTACCAACCTGCTTCCCTACTTGGCTAAAAGCATTTCAAACTTAATGACAGCTCTATAGAAGAAAATGCTGGAAAGAGAATCATGTACAGGAGTTATCATAAAACTATCAGTAAAGAATAGCCTTCTAGAGATTGTAGAGTGGGGAGAAGCAGTGAATGTATTTTGCCGACTCTTATTTGGGAACAGTCAATGCTTGACACTGAGATTCCATAAGTGACTTGATTTTTTTTCTGCTCAGTGGGAGTAAATTGGGCTAGGGGAAAAATTGTGGTGTTTTGCTAATTGTAGTGGAACGAATGCTTACCTCTGTGTTTGAGAGGCAGGACACTGAATCTTGAGATAAAGATTCAGTGTTGCTCCCTCTCCTATAATATGAAGTAGAAATAGAATTCCAGTGAACTAAACTGTGCCACTCTGTTGGAATAATTCAATATTTATTTATTAGTGAATCATTTGTTCATTCCTTCAAAAAAAATCCTACCACATGCTGAGGATGTCAAACAACACACAGGCTCTTCTTTTGTAGGTAAGTCTCTGTATGTGCAACAATTATCTGGAAAAGGAGAGGTGAAAAGAGGACATCACTGATTGGAAATCTTGTAGCAACAGCTGTGACATCTGGTTTACAGATTGAATTTTTGATAAATTAGAATGGAAATCTGGGCCTTTTTCTTTTTTTGCCTAAGGGATACAGTAAGTACTCTCATGATTTAAAAGAGAACACCTGTTAGTTGAAGATATTAAACCAGGTTAGCAGAGGAGACATAAGCAGTCATGTAACCTGAACTCACACTTCACTGGGGTAACTTCTAGGAGGCAAGTGAGTAGAACGTGTCCTGGAGTGACCACTCTAGTGGATTCTTGTCTCACAGAAGAACTTTGCATTAAAATAGTTCTCATTCTAAGCCAGTAAGTGATAAAAGAAAGGACACTTATTATGAAACATTAGGGAACTTTAAGTGGCTATAAGTATCTCTAGATAAAATATAATACTTATTTTATTTTTAGTTCTAGTAAAAAAAAATCTTCTGAGATTTCCTGAGGTCTCTGAGTAGGAACTTGGGTCAGAAGCCAAGTATGACATTACCATACAGCATGTACGACACTGAATTTTATGAGAAAAAACTAGGAATGAGGACTATATATAATTATAAATCACTTATTCATCCATCCATTTATTCATCAATTCATTCATAAAATATTTATCAAGTATCTTCTTCACTCTAGGCAGTGTGTCTACCACAGAAGGCATAGCAGCAAACCCTTTCTTCAGGTAAGTGTAGTGTTGCATCTCCAGACATTGAATTAGGCAGATTCCAAGAAAAAATATTATAAAACCCCTTTCTCATAAAGTTCCATCCATCTACTGAGGTAAGGGTTAGAAGTAGGGTCACAATATTTACAAAAAATTATTTCTCTTTGCCGTGCCCCAGCCTGCTTTATGAGAACATACAGTCATCTCCCAAGAGCTCTGCTCAGCCTCAGTGACATCTCACATATGTTCCATGTGGAAACTAGAAGCCCTCATAAAATAACTCCCCCATCTTTCCAAACCAAGCCTACCAGTCTCTTAGCAATTTTATCATGGATAGATTCCCTTGCTCCTGTTTAAGGCCAACTCCTCCACTTGAACTCCGGATTCCATCTTCTCATTCCTTCCATTTACATAGAAACTTAGCTCCAGGAATGAGTCCTTCTTTTTTCTGTTTTCCTCTCTTATAAGTTTCCCTCACTTCTAAATGATTCCGACCAGCATGAAAACATAATACACACAAAGTGCTTAGGACAGAGCCTGTGCATCATGAGGGTATACTGTATGTTGTCTATCAGTGCTGTTGCCATCATCATTCTATCATTGTCATTTTCTTCAGAATCATCTATACTGAGCTTTGCCATAGTGGTAAGCATTAGGCCTTCCATATTCAAGTGTTTAAAATATTCACTTTAAAGATAGTTGCTGAAACCAACATTAGGTGCTCAAAGATGAGAAGAATAAAAAACAGGTTCTTAGTATTTTCTGCCTTTATGAAATTATTTCAGGAAATAGGAGGACAGAATGAGTTGATACCACAAGGTACATAATATGTGTGGTGGCTAATAGGAAGAATCCAACAAAGAATAAAGAATTTTAAATGTTGTCCTCGATGACAGTGTATTTGGAGGAATCCTTAAAATGCAAAAGAAAAACAGCTAAATAAAATCTTAGCTCAAGAGGAAAAATCATTTTTTTAGCGCATAAGCTTTCTCTTCAAGGAGTTGCTCTAAATGGTAAGAACATGCAGAATTTTAAAAAGTATATAGCAATGAAATTTATTAGTGGATTCTCATTGTTATTTACAAGGCTAATCCTAAAAAATTACTATTCTAAAGAAATGCGATTTAAAATTAAGCATAAAACTTGACTTGAGAGTCATATATTCAAAGACCCCTGCTGCTCATATGTTGAGAGCTTTGGACCCCACATGGACCTGGTGAGAAGGCATGCTGAAACCATATTCAGGCAGAGAAAGGCATAGGTTGGGAACTCGCAGAACTGGGACTCTGAGGAACCATCCAGAAGCAACACTCGCCGCTATAGTAGGCAGTTTAATTTTAGCAGTGCAGTGTCTGTTTTTCCTTCTTATGGTAATAGCGTCCTGGCAGTGCTTAGGAGAATCACTCCTCTTCTATTGGGTACAGTCAATAATGGTACTTATCTTTCTCTAGCCAATGGGTGGGCACATGCCTTCTCCATGGAACAGAAGTTTTAAGAATGTGTTCAAAGTAGTGTCCATCCCTCCTAGAGCAGCCTTCTAAAGAGGTTTCCCCTTCATTCCCACTGTCTCCACACCCAGAACAGCACTGGTTTCTGGCCTTCTGAACTCTGGTACCTTAGATTTTCTTTTAGCTCTGCACACCTCTCAACTTTTTGCATTGTGTTTCTTTTATTCCACTAAAAAAGCTCAAAGCAATCTGTGTTGCATGCAACCAAAGAAACTTAACTGACACACATTCCTATCCCAAGTGAGAAGACTGACAGTTGGCCGTGGTAGTTGGGATGTGGCTACCCTCCCCATATTATGATGTTTGTTTTGGGGGGTTCAGTTTGAGGGTAAGTACAGATGAGAGGTGATTCTTATGACTTCTGCCTGAGTTGGAGCAGGGATTCAATCCACCACAGAAATTACCAAAGGCTGAGTCATTTGATTCCTGGGAAGGGTGAGAATGAGAATGGGAGAATTTGACAAAAGCTAGGTAGAGAATCAGGGTACTGGACAAACTATTTGGGGTTAATAGAGTGCTCTAGTCTCAGCAGAAATTGAAATTCACTCCTAATACCAAGGCAACCAAAAAATGGAGTGTGTTGAAGATAACGTACCAAGTTGGGGGCACAATCCCTGGGACTCCATCAAGTCGTGAAGTCTTGCTTTTAAGGAAGTAAGATCATTTCAAGAAGGAGCCATTTGAGGGTACTGGGTTGCCTAGCAGTATGATATAGAGAAGTCGGATAGGACAGGGTTTGAAACCTAGGCTCAAAATCTGGATTCTTCCACTGATAATGATGAGATTTGGGGAAGTCATTGAGGATTGAGATAAACGTGTCTTCCTCTGGGAGCTTTCCCTACCATTTCTCATTTTCCATCTTTCCACCCTGTGCTGGAGATTAGGTTTTGATACTCCTGGTATGTATCCCAGTGGTAATCTCTATTTTCCCTCCCATGGTGCCTGTGAACTTCATGTTAGTGTATTATTTGTTTATCTTCCCAACCAGATTGCAAACTTCTCACAGCAGCAACCTTGTCTTTCTTATTCATCTTCACATCTTCAATGTCGAGCACAGTGCCTAATACTTAATAAAATTGAGTTGTCTATTGAGTAACCTAAAAGGAAGTTGAGGAAATGTGAGACAGAAGGAGATTCTGTTAAAAGCAAGGCAGTGAAAATTATTTTTGCTTCCTGTAGTCTTACATTAGATAATGTATTTGTAAAATGCTATATCTGAGGTCAATTCTAAGTGACAAAAATAAGAGGTTCCCTGGCAGTCATTCCGAGATTCTTAATAAGTTAAAACTTTTCTAAAGTTTGTTAAATATTTTCATATAGGGTGCTTTTTATAATGCCAGACCAATCTATAAGAAAATGCTTAACAATGACACATTACATTTTTAATAGGACCTATTAAAGTGCTTTACACATAATAGTTTTTTAGCAACTATTTGTTGATGGGGGCAAATATGTTAAACAAAATTGGCCACTTTTTACAAAACACTTTAAAGGCTAAGGATATCTATTTACGATTTAATTCCACAGTAACTCACATTAGAGCAAAAGATTACATGAGAATTTAAAAAAACGAAATAATCTTTCTTCCTGATATAAACTTTGTGTCATAACTCATTCTTGCTCATCCAGCCAGTGAGGTTTGAATTCTGAACTGGGTTGCAACACATCTTGTCACTTGACACATTCTTCCATAAAGAAGCTTTGATAAATCTGAAATGTACACATTAGCTGTGTTAAGGTCTTAATCCTTCATGAAACAATATGTTCCTTTACCTATAGAGAAAGGATCGCTTTCCTTCTTCTGCAAGGAAACATAAGCCTGTAGTATTTTAACAGGTAGACTTTGCCAATGGACTTCTGTTATTATAAATCATCACAGACAGTGATTCTTTGCAAAACAAGTTTCATGTAATATTTATGTAAGCGGCCCATGACCTTGAATGAAAGCAAATGTTAGAAGAAACAGTGTACTTATTGTTCGACAGAAGGCTTCTGTATTTTTGTCGGTTATTACTTACTTGGGTTGTATGTTATTATTTTTTATTTTGAATGGAGTAGAAGTTGTTTCTTTAAAAGCTAGGCTAGAAGGATTATGACATTTCTTTTTACAGTCAATACTATTTTGTTCTTTGCTGGTAGAAAAATCTCTTTCAACAGGCAAAGAGGAACTCCAACAGTAGAGCTGGGTGTAGAATGTGTGTGGGTAAGGAGAACGTTAAAATGTCCTTTTGTCATTCACAGAGTTGATTCTGGAGAGAATCATGAAGACATATGGAAAAATTCAGATATATGAGAGATCAGGTACAGATTGTTGTATTTAACAGACATGTACCGAACTCCAACTTTTTAGATGAAAAGGAAGTCTATACAGTAATGGTAGGCAGCAATACCGGGTTCAAGGCCTGTAAACTCTATTAACTGTGTGACCGTGGACAATTTATTTAACTTCTCAGAATTTTTCCTTGCCCATAAAATGAAATACAGAGTCCTGACCTGGCTGTCTTGTGTGATAAGGCTTCTCTTACCTTTTCTGCTTTCCAGACCCTTCCTAGCACTCTAAGTTTCACTTATATTAACTCCACATTTTCTCTACTTATTTCTTTATCTTGCAATCTGAAATACTTTTGTGCATTGGTTGGTTTGTTTATTTTGCTTCTCTTCACCAGAATATAGGTTCCATGACAGAGGGATCTTGGGTATTATTCTTACCAAATGCCAACCACTAGAAAAATGTCAGGAAATCAATTGGTATGTAAAAATAATTGGTATCTCACATTAGTCAGAATGGCTAAATCTATAGATGGTGGCGAGGCCATGGAGAAAGGGAACACTTGTACACTGTTGGGGGAAATGTAAGTTAGTTCAACCCCTGTGGAAAGCAGTTTGGAGATTTCTCAAAGATCTGAAAATAGATCTACCGGTCGACTTGGCAATCTCACTACTGGGCCTATACCCAAGGAAGTACATATAGTTCTACCAAAAAGACACCTGCATTCATATGTCTATTGCAGAGCTATGCACATAGCAAACACATGGAGCCAACTTAAGTGGCTATCAACAGTAGACTGGATTTAAAAATGTGGTACATATACACCATGGAATACTATGCAGTTATAAAAAAGGAGCAGCACCATGGCACTTGCAGCAACGTGGATGCGTCTGGAGATCATTCTAAGTGAATTATCACAGAAAGAAAGAACAGAATACTGCATGTTCTTACTCATAAACAGGAACTAAACGCCAGGCACACATAAGCAGAAGAATGGGAACAACAGACACTGGGCACACTAAAGAGGGGAGGGAAAGAACAAGAATGAGGGTTGCAAAACCACCCATTGGGTATCGTCTCACCACCAGGGGTGTGGGGAGTGGAGGAAGAGCTCATCAGAATCCCAAAGCCCCAAATTTTCACATGCACCCATTGATAATAAAATACAACTTTGTAAAAAGAGAAAACACCAGAGGAAAAAAAAAGATGAATACTTTTTGGGTATAAACTCAAAAACTGAAAGCAGGGACTCAAACAGATACCCGTATACCCATGTTCATAGCAACATGATTCATGCTAGCTAAAAGATGGAAGCAACCAATAAGTTTATTGATAGATGAATGGAAAAGCAAAATAAGATATATTTGCAGTGGAATATCACTTGGCCTTAAAAAGAAGGGAAATTTGACTCCTGTTTCAACATGAGTGAACCTTGAACACTAATTAAGCTAAGTGACATAAGCCACACAAAGGGACAAACATTGTGTAATCTCACTTACACGAGTAAAAGGCAGAGTAGTCAAATAAAGAGTAGAAATTAAAATGGTGGCTTCCAGGGACTGGGGGAGGTGGGGGAATGGGCAGTTAGTGTTTAATGTACGAAGTTTCAGTTCAGGAGGATGAAAAAGTTCTGGAGATAGATGGCGGTGATGTGAACGCATTTAATGATGCAGAACTGTATATTTTAAAATGGTAAATTTTATGTCATGCATATTTTATCACACACAAAAATTGGTGAATGAATTAGCTTGGAATTCCTTTGCATAAGCAGTTCTGGTCCCCTGAAACACTGTTCTCTGTCATTTTGCCATAATGTGTCCTCATTCTTCCTCCTACTTATACTGCAGCAATTTTGACATTCTGGACTGAATAATTATTTGTTGTTGGGGGACTATCCTGTGGCGAGACTTGGAAAGAGGTTAAGTAGCATCTCTGCCAGTAGCATCCTCTTGTCCAGTTGTGACAATCAAATGTGTCTCTAGACATTGGGACATGACCCAGGATTGGGGTGTGGAAAGCAACATCACTGCTGGTTAGAAAACACTGGTTTGGATGTAACTCTCATTATCTCCAGGAGTTGGGGCTAAGAGCTTCTTTTTTGTATCTGTTCTACCCTAGTGCCTCTGTTCTACCCTATGCTCAGGGTCCTTACTGCATGCTAGTTACACCACATCATCTCTACAACTAGACTGATAGCCATAACACCTAACAGAACCTGGCCTATGGTTGGTGCCTAATATATACTTGTATTATTGATGTGAATCCAATTTTCTCATCTTCAAAATGGAGATAATACCAGATTACTTTCCCACAGTGTTGTGAAGATCATTTAATAAAAGAAGCAAAATGTTAAGGCATTATAGAAGAATGAAATAATGCCTTTATTGTTATAATAAAATCTTTACTGGGCTCTACTAGACTGTTATCTTCTTAACCTCTTAATGCTTCCTATAGTTCATTTGTCATAGTTAAACAGTGTATTATATCTTACATAGTTGAGCTGTATTACCCATTAAGTCAGTGGCTCAACTGGTATAGAGAAAGTACAATTACTAGACATAATTTTATCTTTAGAAACTCAGCTTTGGTGTATACAAAGACTTTGGTTGGAAATGGACTAGAAAATTGCTAATTTGGGGCTTGATCTTTGGGAGTAAAGAAGTAAACCACAGGTAAAAAATGAATTTATTTGAGCTTATGAATATTTACAAAAGAGTCCTATACTTAATATATCTAAAATAGACAGCTTAATTGTTGTCATTAATATACTATAAATGTACTAAGTACAGAAGGAGAAATAAAAAGTGTGTTCAATATATCTGTTCTGCTAGAAATACCTTAGAACTATGGTTTCACATTTGAAATAATCTTTTGTTGTTGCTGTTTGTCAGTCTGAGTCAATATGTATTATAATCAGAGGGTTCATGTTCCTAGTAAAATAAAAAGGAATGCAATATATTTCAAATTACAAGCTAAAATAGAAGAAACTCATAGATGGAAGGACCACTAGAAAAATTTAGAGGCAGATGATGTAGTAAGACCAGAACAAAAGGACATTGCCTGATAAGAAAAATGTGGGCAATCCCCTTTGGGTCCTCTCCCACTGTGGAAGCTTTTCTGTCCTCTCAATAAATTCTGCTTTAAAAAAAGAAAAATGCAATTAATATTTTTGAAGGAATAATAGTATATCTTAAAAATTAATAGTTAAATTGAGTTGTGTGTTAAACTTGTTTTGGACTGCAGAATATGGAAGAGTTGGGATGCTAATTATGACCGTTATAGTTCATCTTTCCATAAACCAAAAATACAATTTTAAGCCCCCCCCAACCAACTGGACAGACCCCTCTTTGGGCCAAGGGAAACCTGAAAGTCTAAATTACAGGCCATAACAGAAAAGAAGGTTAGACATGTCTTGTTATACCCCCTCTCTTGTGGAGTTTTAGAAAAAACTGACCAGTATGAACGTTAAAATAGAGATGATAAGACTGACAAAACAGACTCTGTGGTAATAGGACACCAAATTTGAAACTGACTCTATCACATGATAGATAGCAGGTCCTAAAAGAAATAAAAAAATTTTATCCCAGGATATGTTTCTTCAACCTATTTTGAAATAGCCCTGCAAAGTCATCTTTTGTGAGGAAATATTTACATCTTTAGAGAACTTCCATTCACATAGCCAGGCCTTTCCACATCCAGGTCTTCCCAATTCAGGAGGGATTAACTGAATGTCTGACATCTTTAGAGTCTGAATAAGAGACATTTGTCATCTATTCTGTCTGAAGCATGCTACTTAGATCCTTCACCTTCATATCAAGAATATTGGCTTTCCCCTCTACCCTCACCTTAACTAAGCACTTTTTTTTTGCTGATTTCAAATTCTTCATACAGAGCTTAACTCTTCCTACCAATTGCCAGTTAGTTAATCTTTGAATCTGCCTATGACCTGCAAACCTCTTGCTTGGAGATGTCCCACTTTTCCAGGGTCAACCAATGCAGATTTCACATGTATTGATTGATATTTTGCCTTTAACTTTAGTTTCCCTAAAAATATATAAAGCCAAGCTATAATTCAGTCATTTGGGGCACATATTCTCAGGACCTCTTGGAACTGTGCCGTGAGCCTAGGTCACTCATATTTGGCTCAGAATAAGCTTTAAAAAGTATTTTACCAAGTTTGGTATTTTTGTCAACATTTCTGTGTATCTATTTCCTCCTTATCATTTATTAGGCATTGATGTGAAGGGAACTGCAAAGTGGCTCACTTATCACCCAGTCCAATCCTTTTCCAGCATGGCTTTCTAAGCTTTTGAGACAGGAAGGCTAAAACTACATTTCCCAGACTCCTTTGCAGTTAGGATTCCACAGTGAGCTACATTTCCTCAAGCACATAACCTGTGTAAAGAGTGCCTCTGCATGTGGCTCACACACTCTGCATGTGGGATGGCTTCCTCTGAAGTTGTGCAGAGTGGCACTCTTTTGTGGGTGAGACTTGGAAGAAATCATAATGAGTGGTTGGTGCAGAATCTCCTGGTAAGTATGATGGTGGAATGTTTGGTTCTCCTGGGGGAAACTTTGGTAAAGAAAGTATTGGTCACTATCATTGGCCTGGGCAGCAGGAGAAAGGATACAGCCAGAACTGCTCCTTACAGCAACAGAGAGAGTTCTTTGTTGAGTAGCATTCAAGCTATACAACCTGCCTTTTTCAGAAATTTTGTTAGCTTCCACAATCTTGTAATAATTCCCTTTTTGCACACACAGCTACATTGGGTTATGTTTCCAGAAACTATGCATCTGACCAACACAATTTATTACAGCCAATATCTATGATGGGTAGATAGATACAAAAATGGATACATGCTCAACTCTGTTTATTTGTTCACTAGTGTTCATCCTGAAGGACTCTGCAGTCTTGTGGGGAGGGGCAGTAACAGGCATGCTAATGAACAAGAGTTACAATTTAACAGGTGCTGTTATGTACTCGTCATAAACCGTGAAATGGGAGCACAGAAGAGGAACAATGACCTTGGAAGGTAATTGGACTAGAGAAGTTTTCACAGAAAACGTCAATTGCGTTAAACCTTTAAGAATAAATAGAAGTCTCCCAGGTGAAGAAAACGGGAAAGATATTGAAAACGGGAAAGATATTCAAGAAGGAGGAACAGAATGTTCAAGATGTGGAGTGATGCAACAGCATGGCACATTCACAAAACTGTGAGGGTTTTGCTATGCAAGCAGAGATATAGAGTTGATATCAGGGAGCAAAACCTAGGGGAAAAGGTGGGGCCTTGCATACCAGACTTAGAGGTCTGGCTTTGAGGGTTCTGAGCAGGGAAATGCCATATATTTCAGGAAAATTACTTGGGCAGCCATATGGAGAATACACTGGGGTGGGATGCTGGGAAGATTTAGGAGATTCAGCCTGAGGGAGAAATGGTGAGGTTGTATTACAAGGGATGGAGGGATGCAGATGGGTCAGAGAGACCCTGGTTTCTGACCTGCAGTAGGAGCCCAACAGCTTGAAAGGGATACAATGGACCTAACGAAAGGGTTCTTGGCTTGGGCAAACAGTAGGAAAGTGAGTTATACTTTTCAGTGACTGCACAGAGTGTATGTCACCAGTGCATTTAGTCTCTACCTCTATTTGGGAACAAGAAATATATGATAATCTATATTTCTATATATTCATCTATGTTCACCCATCCATTCACTCATTCATTCTACAGGTATTCCTTGAGTACCACTGATGTTCCAGACACTGGACGAGGCATTGTGAATTCCTTCATGAATTAGTTTTTGATCTAAGCTAGATAACAGACTTAAGGCAAACAATGATAGGATAATTAGTACAGTTAGGATGAGTGCTCTGAAGGACATGCCCAGGATATTGTATGGGAGGGAAGACTTAGACACTATGTGGGCCAGGAAGGGAGGTGCTGTAGCATTATCGAAGTATTGAGATGCAAACTTGTTTTTTTTTTTTTTAAAGAGGATTGTCTTTTAAAAAATTGAATGTGCTTGAGATACCACCTAACTCCAGCCAGATGGCCATCATCAATACCTAAAAAACAATATGTGCTGGAGAGGATGCAAGGAAAAGGGAATGCTTCTACACTATTGGGAGTGTAAACTAATATAACCTCTGTGGAAAACAGTATGGTGATTTCTAAAAGATCTAAACATTTACCTTCCACACAACCCAGCAATCTCCCTTTGGGAATATACCCGGAGGAACTCAAATCACTCTATGAAAAAGATGCCTGTGCGTGCATGTTTATTGCAGCATTATTCACACTAGCAAAAGCATGGAACCCATCATGCTACCCATCGAAAGTAGACTGAATTAAAAAAATGTGGTACATATACACTTTGGAATATTGGTCCATAAAGAAGGGCAAACATACGGACTTTGCAGCAACTTGGATGGATTTAGGGTCTATCATACACAGTGATCTATCACAGAAACAAAGAACTGAGTACCACATGTTTTCACTTAAAAGCAGATCCTGAACACTTATCATAACACTATAAGAAAGGGCTTGGCTGTAGCGGGATGCTGTGGGGAGTGAAGGGGGGGACACCTAATATCAGTAAGTGTACTTGATCTCAAGTGAGGCGAAGTGGGGACCAAAGGGAGGCACAAACTTTACCTGTATGATGACCATGTATCTAGCTAAGCTGAATTGTACCCCATTAAAAAAAATCTAATATGCTAACCAAATTTCCTAAAGGCCAGTATTCTTATATCTTAAAGACATTGTGCTAAGGTGTCACTGTTGTAAACTTCCTCTATGCAAGGCAAATCCTATCCATTTTATTCTGCCTTCTGCTGCTGTTAGTGAAGATCCTTCTGATTAATTATTAACCAGCGAGTGTATCTCTAAAACACCACACTAAGTGGTAACATATTAAGGAAGATGAATTTGAGGTCTTATTCACACTTCTTGAGGGTAGGAGGCTGGACTCTGCGGAGAGCCAATCTCATTAATCACTTTCTGTTAGATTTACTATGTGGTTTAGTTTGTTTTTCAGTGGGGATTCTTTTCTTCATTTGAAAAATAGATATTTTCTGCAGATAAAGGAATTGCCTACAAGATCTACAGTGACACCACCCATACTAATTTATAGAGAAAGGCTGCATGGGTTACTAGGAAGAACATTTATGGTTCTGTAGGCCAATCTAAGTCCTATATTGGTCTTGGCTATTGTTTCCAAATGACATAGTCTATCTCCAGGTGTACTGAATTAGTCAAAGAAACCTGAAATAAAGTACAATATTAATTGATCTAGAGCAGTGTTTTTCAAACTGCAGATGGCAACTCATTAGTGGTTTGTGAAATCAATGGAGTAGGTTGTAATCAATGTTTCTTAAAAGAGAAAATAGAAGAGGAAATAGGAAAATATCAGAGAATGTTGCATACAGAAAGAATAAGTAGTGTTTTATAAATGTTTAAAGTATATATGCATATATATGCATACATATGTAACATGCATATGTGTGTAATATGTATTATACATGTTTATATAGAGTAATTTATTTATGTATATACTAGGTCAATATGTAAAATATCAAAGAAGTCTGAAAGTCATAGATCTAGAATAAGAGTCTTAGTAAAGTTCTTTTTCAGTGTAAATTAGTACAACCTATATGGAAATTGGTATTGAGATTTCTCAGAGAGCTAAATGTAGATCTACCATTTGATCCAGTCATGTCACTACTAGGTCCTTACTGACTGATTTACATCAATGACCAACATTGTCTTCATTCTGATGATCCAGCTGGGTCAAGCTTTCACCCATTTCCAGCCACTTCTGTTCAGAGGAAAGAATCATGCAGTAATAAGGTTTCCCCTTCCAGATTGTGTGTGAGGCAATATTTTTAAGATGGGGTTGTGAGAAGACATTTTCCAACTAGTATCTGTGTACTATGAAGTAGAATAAAGTAGAATAAATGACCTCTATCTCAAGGAATAGAGGTCATTATATAAAAAAGACATCTGCACCCACATATTTATTGCAGCACAATTCATAATTGCAAAGATGTGGAATCAACTTAAATGCCCATCAACTGATAAGTGGTTAATGAAACTGTGGTATATATACATTATGGAATACTATTCTGTCATCAAAAGGAATGAAATAATGTCCTTTGTGGCATCTTGGATGGAATTGGAGAACATCATTCTAAGTCAACTAAATCAGGAACAGAAAACCAAATATCACATGTTCTCTCAATTACAAGGATCTGCAAAGATGTAGAGAATGGTATAATGGACAGCGGGGGAGAGGAGGTGGAGGGATGAAACCCATTTATTGGGTACTGTGTGAACAGATGGGGGTAGTGGTTACACTCAAAGCCCAGACCAAAATCTATTTGTACCCCCAAAGTTATTGAAATAAAGACCAAAAAAATTATTGTCTCTTTCAGTCAGCTCTTCCATTAATATACCAATCCCAGATTAATATTTTTTATTATTGCTTAAAGCATACTGGAAACTATTAAAACTATTTGAATGGAGAATTATTTGACAGATTTTGAGCTGTAAATAAATGCTGGATAAAATAAGAACTTAAAGTGACTCTTGGTTTGGTAAATGTATATTTGAAATACTAAATAAAATTACTTAAAGTTCTTAATGTTTACCTATTTTCTTATTTGGGAAGAATGCCACGTTTTTACATTTAAGACATTCTGTGTCAAGTATATGAGAGGGATTGACTCAGTTTTTAAGTAAACTACATATGGTAACTCAGAAGAAATGAAAGATTCAGACTTCTGACTTCTGTTTTTATACCTAACAACAAATTGGTTTGTAATCTATGACTGTTTGTTATGGATACCTTTTTTCTGCCCCACATTTTATTATTTATAAATACAAATAGTATTATTTGTTTTTCTCTTTTATAGAAAAACAAATAATACTATTTGTATTATTTGGAGTCTCACTCTGTCACCCAGGCTGGAGTGCCATGGTACACTCACGGCCACCCCAGCGTCGATCTGCTGGGTTCTAGCAATCCTTCCGCTTCAGCCTTCCAAGTAGCCAGAATTACAGGCATGCACTACCACACTCAGCTAATTTCTGATTTCCTGTAGAGACAAGGTCTTGCCAAGTTGCCTGGACTGGTTTCGAACCCGTGGGCTCAGGCAACCCACTCACCTCGGCCTCCCAAAGTGCTTGGATTACAGGCTGAGTCACCAGCCCAGCCAATAATTTTTAACATATCACATTGCAATTATAGTTTTCAAGTCACAACTATTGATACTTTTTTCCACCATATGTAAAAGGCAAGGCTATGATAAATATTTTGTTCTGAATATTAATAATATGTAAGTATTTTGTGTTATACATAGTTTTCCTATTTACATCATTATGACCATTCTTCAGAAACTCCTGCTTTTGATTTCTTTTCTAGCACAGTCTTGACCTGCTGGGCTCAGGTGATTCTTCTGCCTCAGCCTTCCAAGTATCTGAAATTACAGGCCTGCACCACCACACTCAGGTAATTTTTTGATTTATTGTAGAGAACAGGTCTTGCCAAGTTGCCCTGGCTTGTCTTGAATCTCTGAACTCAGGCAAGCCTTTCACTTCCACCTCCTAAAGTGCTGGGATTACAGACACGAGCCACCATGCTCGACTGCCTTTGATTTCTTATAGGCATTTGAATTCACTCCTTTTAACACAAGTCTCATCATTTTTATTCTTCTCTGCCCAGTCTCAAACACAGCCTTCCAATACAATGATTAGGCCTGGCAAGCAAGTGGCTGTTTCTATATACATTTCTAGGGTTTATTCTACTTCATAGTATATAGATACTAGTCAGAAAATGTCTTCTCATAACCCCGTTTTAAAAATATTGCCTCACACAGTCTGGAAGGGGAAACTGTATTGCTGCATGGTACTTACCTCTGAACAGAACTGACTGGAAATGGGTGAATGCTTGACTCAGTTGGGTCATCAGAGTGAAGGCAATGTTGGCCGTTGATATGAATCAGTCATTAAGGACCATGATGAGCGATTTACCAGTCAAGGATTTAGGGAAAAGGAAACAATAGTTTTGAAGAGAAAGAAAGCAAGCTAGAGGCCAGAGCAGAGAAGCAGAATTGAGGTAAGTCATGTGGCTTTGAGAGGTGGAGGGCAAGCGTCCCTTCCAGCCCCAAGTCCTGTATGATTTGGGCTGTACATTTTTTTTTTTTTTGCTCTGGAGTCCCTGAGATTCCTTTTTACTTAAGCCACCTGGAGTGGATTAATGTTTCTGTAAGTGTGCTCCTGTTAAGACATTTTCCTTTGTTTCATTGACTTTTTTCCGCCCTCAACCCAATTTCTTCATGCCATTTAATCTTGATTCCTTTTTCTGGGGTTTACAAACACCCTATTTCTTCTCTCCCTTTGTAATTCACCTTCAAAGTTTTGTTCCTCATCAAACCAGGAAATATTGGCAATGATGGGAAACCAACATAAAGCAAAGGAGAATGATCATGCTATTTTCGTCAAAGCTGCACTGAAATATGTTTTGAATTAGGAAAGAAAAAGGTAGTCAGGGCCCACCACTTAATCAATAGTAAAACCCATCTTTGTGTCTCTTTTTACTTCTAGTAACTATCCCAAGGCTTTTGTAAATGTGTATTTTTTTTTCTATTCAACATATGAAACTGAAGATGTATTCCCTACAAAATAAAGTTGTTTAGAGCCCTGCAACTTTCAATTGGAATTGATCTCTCTCTAGAGTCTGAAATCACCATAGCTGTGAACAGCACTTTGCCTTAAGAAAAGAGTCAATTTCATACCAAAATTAAATGGTCAGTGCCTCACTATAGGATTTTCTCCTGGATAAACAACTAGTCACTATGAAATATGGTTTCAAATAACTCAACATGTTAACAGCTACTAATATTTTACAAATATTAGCCTTATGGAATTTTTTGTTCTGTTGAGCAAATATACACATATTCTAATTACTATCAATATTAAAAAACTTAAATGTTTTGGTAGTTTTTGTGGTCTGTTAACAAGATATAACTTTTTACAAAAAGTCTATATCTTTTGTCTAAATATTTAAGGACAGTAATAGTGCTGCTGTGATTTGAATGTGTTCCCCAAGATTTGTTTGTTAGAAACCTGATTTACAATGATCTACAATGTGGAGGTGTTGAGAGGTGGAACTTAATGGAAGGTGACTGGGTCATGGAGGCATCACCCTCACGAATTGATTAAGGTCATTACCTTGGGAGTGGATTCACTATCTCAGGAGTGGATTCTTTATAAAAGAATAAGTTTGGCCCCCTCTTATACTCTCTTGCCCATCTATGGGTGATATAGCAAGAAGATCCTAACCATACATCTTCTGGTGCCTTGGTCTTAGACTACCCAGACTCTAGAACTGTGAGAAATAAATTTCTGTTCATTATAAATTACCAGTCTCTGGTGTTTTGTTATAGAAACATAGAACAGACTAATACAAGTGATCAATAAAAAACCTACATACAACCAAATTATAGTAGTGATACTCCTAAAAAAGACAGAATATTAAATTCATTTGTCAGACTCTCCTTAACAGTTTCAAAGATCTCGAGTAATTATGTCCTTATTTTATTCAGGCCATTTGGTGAAGAATATAATCATAAATGATTTCTGAAAAAATATACTGGCAAGACATTTGCAAGGTAAATATTTTCCACTAAGTAGGCTAGGCAGTGCTCATTCTATGACTTTCATTGTCCAAGGGTTCTATATGTTATACCTGCACTGATGAGAACAATGCACCTTGGAAATTCTGAATTCAGCTGTGTCATAGACCTTGCACATAGTAATAGTTATTTTTCTCTTTGCATCTCTATTTATTCTTTGGTATAGTGAGTAAAACCACTATAACGTACCAATCGAGTTTTTTCCCACATGATAAAAAATGCTTTGAAAATAAGAAACATGAGATAAGTGTTAAATATTTGCATGGGGTTATAAAAGTAAGAGAAGATGTGATTTATTGTTGTTAGTATGCTATTAAAGAATACTTACATTGTACCTGTGTGAAGCAAAACTAATCAACTGAAAGGAGTCAGGTGAGATTAAAAGCAATAGGTACACAGCCAGGTATTCCTTAAGGACATGGCTATTTGCAGTTTACTGCACATAAACAATCATTATGTGATCTATTGAACTGCTTTTATGCATTTTCTCTGCAGAGTCCTTGATTATGAGGTTGAGAAACCAGGTCATTTTTGCCTTTTGAGAGTCACTAGTAAAAGCGGCTGGAATTTAACTCCAGGGGAGTCTCTGAATGTGGTTGGTGATAGATCCACATTGAAATGAGCTTTGTCAATGAGACTGATGAAGTCCATTCCATCAGCATATCTAAAATAATTAGCCCACTCTTAAGAACACACTTCTGAAGAATGAGTCTTGTACATACCAAAGAGATAGAAACAGTGGGAGGCTCTCCTGGTTCATTTATATTCATTGCCAAAATCTGGCCACCATAGTAAGTCACTCCCTTAGTTCAAAGTAAAGAGATGTTATCACTGTTCTTGTTCCATCCTATTTATATGCACATCATTCATTCTGTTTCATCTGCATTCACCATAGTACAACCTGTAGTCCTCTTGGTCCTTAAGGAAGATACTGATCCATTCATGAGATTCAGAAGTGTTTAATGTACACTCTATGATGAAGTCACCTTGTATTTTTTTCCTCCATAAGAGGAATGAGGTCAGAGGTGGGCACTCAGAAGCACAACCAGCACAGCTCAGACATCATAGGCATTAAAGAAGGATGCTGATGAAAGCTGAAATGTGCTGATTTACAAAAATGCTACAGGAAAGAAATTTCTAGAGTTGATGTCTTGACTTTAAGATGATCTTTTTGGGAGGGGGGTTGGTTTATTTTTTAATTTGTTTTAAAATCATTGAAATGACTGTACTTGTCATAGACAAAGTTCGGTTAACCACAGCCTTTTTCAATGAAGGAGAGAAAATGCATTTGCTTTGCCTGTTTAAGTTGAGAGCTGTGAGCTTGCCAAAGAACAAGACTGGAATTCCCCTACAGCAATAAATATTGCTGTGGATTAAAGAAAGAAACATTTCTTCTCCCAAAGTGCACTCTTTATAAATAGGAAGCACATGCAGTAACAGAAGAGTGAGATATTACCCTTTCTGGGAAGAGGGGCTTAGCTGAAAGCTCCGAGACATCAGAATCCAGAGATTAAGGCAGAAAAGGGGCCAATGTGGTCAGAGATCTTCTCTCTAACAAGGGGTATTCACAAGAGTCAGTAGGCTCCCTTTGCGTGATACACATCTAAAAAGAATATTTATGTTCCAGTAGAAGGCATATTGTCTTCCTATGAGCTACAGAAGAGAACTCATTGCCTCAGTCACCTTTGTTCAGACACTTCAGTGTGTTCCCAGGATCTGACAAGGCGTGCTTTAAAAATGGCTGTGAACTGAATGTGCTTTTTGGTAACTAACATGCAATGCAAATGAGCACCCCAAATATTCCTCCCGGGGCAGAATTCAAGTGGTGTGGGTTGCCTGGAGTGCTTATTTGCATGTCAATCCCTGTGGTCTTCCTACTCACAGTTATGTCACTAGACAGCTAGATTTAATTCAAGGAGCAAAACTGGTGACTTTAGAGAGCATGGTTATAGAATTGGTTGTCTTCTACTTACCTTTGATAATGTCTCCCATACCTACTCTAATTTAGGTTTACTTCTGATAAACACCAAAGCCTTTTTGTTTGTAGGGGCCAAAGGCAAACTTCACTTTTGCCCTCTGAATGTCTGTTAAAAATCAACTGCTAAAAAAGATTAGTTGGAGAAAATGCAGCAGGAAGACCCTACATATGAAAGAGTTCCATTCCAAGAACACATTCATATAACCAATATATTCATAAGCACAACAAGGTTAGCCTAGGTATCCAACTAAAACACAATTGGCTTTTATAGCACTGTACTGTAATAGATTTATAACACATTTCACACAAATGATGCATAAAAAACACAAAAATAAAGAAAACATTTTAATCTTACAGTATAGTATTTTGAAAAGTACAGTAGTACAGTGCTACAGCTGGTATGCAGGAGCTAGAGTCAAGTGAATGGGCAAGAGGAGTTACTGACTGAAGGAGGGAAAGGATGTGGGAGATGGTAGAGCTGGAGGATTGTCAGCAATAGGAGACAGAGGACGGGCTGTGATTTCACTTATGCCTGACATTGGTGGCACATTCACATCTTTGAAAGTTTGCAACTTGAAGGTTTGCATGTAGAGAACTTACTGTACAAATGTATTAAGATGTCCAGGGGAGAATCATAGAGTGATTACTTCACTACACAATGGGGTGCTGGAGCTCATGTAACCTGTCTTCATAGGGAAACAGTCCCCAACCTTCTTGGCATCAGGGACTGGTTTTGTGGAAGACCATTTTTCCAAAGACTGGGGGTGGGGGATGGTTTTGGGATGATACAACTATATAACATTTATTGTGCATTTTAATTCTAATATTATTACATTGTAATACATAATGAAATAATTATACAACTCACCTTAATAAAAAAGAGGCACAGATGGAAATGGTAAATAAAATAATGGGCGGGCCACACGTGAACTAAAATAAGTGTCAGATTTTGACCTAAGGCCTGCTACCAGATGCGGCTGTACAATTGAAGTACATCCACTCACTTGCCACTCACTGAGATGGTTTTGATATGATTCTGCAAGCAATTGATTTGTGATGGTCTCTGTGCAAAACTCACTGCTCAGGTTAATCTGCATTTGCAGCCTCTCCCCAGCGCTGGCATCACTGCCTCAGTTCCACCTCAGATCATAAGGCATTAGATTTTCATAAGGAGCGCACAACCTGGATCCCTTCCATGTGCAGTTCACCATAGGGTTCATGCTCCTTTGAGAATGTAATGCTGGCACTGATTTGATAGAAGATGGAGCTAAGGCAAGAATGCCAACAATGGAAAGCGGCTGTAAATGCAGATGAAACTTTCCTTGCTTGCCCATCACTCACCTCCTGCCTTGCAGCTCGGTTACTACCAGGTCGTGGGTCAGTCCTGGTCTGTGGCCCTGGAGTTGGGGACCCCTGTTTTAGGGGAAAGAGAGCTGGGAAAGTGTAGATGAATTTGGAGGGAGAGGGTAAATGAATACTTTTTAGGTTAATTCAGTGGGTTTGACGAACCCAGTGTTCTGGGGCAAAGACTATTGGGCCCACAGAGCAGACAGTGGTTTGTGGAAAACGTGTGTCCAGATGTGTTGACAGACTTCTGTGTTTCTTCCATCGATCTGAGTTCAGTCAATGAAGATTCAGGGAGGGAACCAGAGGTGTTTTTTTCTTTTTTAGCAGGTGTAGACTTTAGGCAGATCCCGTGCTTTGGAAGAGATGGAAGATTGAAAGCCAGAGCGGAGGGAATGTTAGCGAGACCTTGATCCTTTTTCTCCAGTTCAGCATGTCAAAGCACCACATTTTGGGGTGTTGGTTTCTGAGCTCCAACAAGTCCTCATGGGAAATTAGCCTAGTGTTTTCTTTCTGTTATTTTACAGTCTATCAGACTTTCAGAGTGCATGCACAGCTCTGGGGTATTTCAAATAAATGTGAAGCATGCTTCTTGTCACATCTCCAATGATCGAAGAGTCCTCAGTGAGATCATTAAAATTGAGGGACTGGCAGGTGCGATGGTGTGAGCCTATAGCCTGAGCTACTCAGAAGGCTGTGGTGGGAGGACTGCTTAAGTCTAGGAGTTTGAGGTCAATCTGGGCAACATAACATAGGGAGACCTCGTGTTTAAAAAAAATAAAAGTAAAATAAATTGAGGGACTAATTGAAGATTGCTCCTGATCCCAGTATTATTTATTAGTTATTTATACTCATGCTTCTTCTAGAGAAGATTTGAAGGGCTTGTTTCAGTTGTCTGTGCGTAATGAAGCATTTCCACTGTCCTTATTTGAAGCGATCCCCGGCATAGGCTGCCTTTGTACCTTTTGCAACTATTTCAACTAAATGCTTATTTCAGACCCTATTAGCTATTAAGAGGATATCATCCAAAAAAGATTTAATCATCCAAAAAAGATTTAATCATACACTTTATGTATTCCTTTGGCATGCCTTTCCAAAAAAAATTAGGGGAAAGAAAATTGTCTCTGGTGACCATGAATCACCTGCTCTATTGGTAATGGCTTATAGGTTATAGATCTGGGGACTTAGTTCTTCTTTGAATTGAGAGTGATCTTTGAGGTCATAAAAACTCTTTAGTTGGCAACTACAGATGTCAAAAAAAAAAAGAAAGAATTTATCTCAAGAAAAATTATAACTTTATTGTAACTTTTAATACTTAGTGATAGTTTGGCATTGCTAAGTAGTTTCTTTGGAGTATGAAAGCAAGGTTAGAGAAGGGATGTGATTTCATCAGTTGACAAGGGTTTCATATTTGGGGGTTAGTGTTACTGGCGTTGAAAGTGATTTTTAAATATAAAAATGTAGAGTCTGGCAACTTAAAATTGCAGTGCATTGCAAATTAAAAAGACTAAATAATCATTCTGAAATATCTCACCCAAAATATAGTACTACTTAAGTTAAAAAACAATCAACCAACTTTAAGTGAACTAGAAATCACTGTAGGGAAATGTTTATTTGACTTCAATGTGGAGAAGCCTTTTAAAAGTATTATTATGAAGAAGGTTAAGCATCTCCACTCTACTAATGCAAGTCTCACTATGTTAAAAATAATTCTGTATTTCAAAAAATGCTATTCTCAGTAATAGAAGGTAAATATCAAATTGAGGGCAAAAGTGCAAAATGTGTGGCAAGAAAGATTAAGGTTTTAAAAATATTAAGAGTACCGACCAATCAACAAGAAGCTATTTAAACATGGTAAATTGAATACAGATGCTTGTCTTTGTTTCTTTTTAAAGCCATACTAAGTGGTAATAAAGGAATTCCCCCCCCCAAAAAAAGAAAAAAAAAAGAAAAAAGAAAAAACAAGAAGAACGTAAAAGGACAAAAGCACAGGAAAGTAAACTGATTACTAGAGATGTCAAGCAAATTTTAAGAGTCAAAAAGCAGATGAATAGGTGGGGATTGATGTCACAGAGCAGAGAAAGCTGACACTTAACAGCAAGAGACAAATCAAGAAGGAACAATTGAATACTAGAAAGAACAAAATTACAGTCACCAGGTACCTCTGAAGGTAGAAATGAGAGCCCAGTTGAAAACAGATGGGTTATAAGTTTTTAAATGAGTAAGCTAGGAACCCTCAGACCTACTCCTTCATATCACCTAATAATGAGACTCCCCTCCTCATTCTACTAAAATATTCAAGTTTTACCTTCTGAAGTCCTAGAAACATGAAAGAATTATCTTAGGAACACCAGGCAAAGCTGAGAAAAGGAACAATGGGCCTTGTGTAAGAAAAGAGACTAAGTGAAATTCAACATACTGAGTGAGGCATGAGACCACTTTTGTTTCCTTTTCCCTCATGCATTGAAAATGATGACGACCAGATTTAATCTCCCAGGCCTTCTCAATCACTTAAGTAGACCTGTATAGTCAACAAACTCTGCCTGGACAACAGGCTTATCTGTCCTAGCTTTGCTGTCTCACTTTTGAACTCGGACAGACTATCAAGGATCACTGGTATTTGAGAAAAGTCTTTCGCCAGATGAACCCAATAGACAGCAGAAGCGTTGATGTAGGGAGCAGAAAAAAGCTTAAGGCAAAACTACCATTAATATACTCAGAGAGAAAAGAATATATTTTGATTCCAGTAATAAAAGGAGAAAAGCTAACTATAAAAAGAAGGGACATTCAGGGAACAATAGAGAGTTCTTAGATATAGAAAATATAGCAGAAATTGATATACTGGAAGAATTGTAGGATAAGTTTGAGGTCAGAGATCTTTTCATTAACAAGAGGTATTCATAGCTCTTGGTAAATTGGGAAAAATAGAGCAAAAATAAAAGGAATTAGATAATAGAAAATAAGAGAATTATTCTGAGGTGCTAACAATTCTACAACAGAAATTTCAGATAGTGCAGAGAAAATAGAAGAAATAATTCAAGAACATTTTTCCAAATTGAAGAATATGAATATTAAGATTGAACAAGATTTCCAAGTACCCACAAAAGCAATAATAATAATTAAGGCCATTCCAAGGCATATTTGCATAAAGCATCAAATACAGAGAAGATTCTAATAGTCCCCAGAGATGACGATGATGGTAATTATAATAATAATGTTCACATACAAAGGAGCGAAAATCAGCGGGACTTTTCTCATCAGCAACACTGGGACTAGACAACAGGAAGCAATACCTTCCAAATAATGAAAGAAAATGATGACTAACCTAGACTTCTATACCCAAACTATCCATCAAATGTGAGAGTAGAAAACAGTCCTTACCAGATGGTCTCAGAAAATGTGTCTTCCATGTACCTTTTCTTGGGCAGATTCTGTGGGATGTGCTCCATGAAAATAAGGGAGTAAAGCAAGAAAGAGGAAAGGGAGATCCCAATTCATAAAACAGGGAAGTCCCACAATGACAGCTTTGTAGTAGACCAGTGTGGACTGGAATTTGAGGACGGAGGACTTTAGAGTGGAAGTCTCCAAGAAAATAATAAAAATGGAAAGTTGTGTATAAAAGCATTTTACAGAGTTGCTGGAAAATGTGGCTAAGTCAGAGATTTAAAGAAAGTGAAGCAAAGAAATAAATAAAAGTTAAATCCATGGAAAAGAAAAGTTTATATTCAGGAAAGGACATACAGCAGAGGATGCTTTCTGACTCATGAGTGAGTAGTGCTTTCATTCTCTATCATGATACTCTTTGAAAGACAAAATGTGTATGACAATAAGGTGATGGTTTTATTCAGGCTATTGCAACAGGAAGAACATTCATTAAGGAGAACTTCTCAGAGAAAAGCAAAGGCGCCTTGAGTTTATAGAGGTAGATAATCAAAGGAGTCATCGGCATGTCTTCTGGGAATCATGAAGACTGGAAATGGGTCTTTGAGTCACCGAGGAAAGGTAGAGGCAGGTCTCAGAATATAGGGGCAGCAGGGAGATGCTTTGCTGGTTAGTAGTTTCTCAGAACACACAAGGTGGGGAGATTTTTCAGTCTTGCCTGGTTTCTGGAACACATGGCTCAGATACTTTTTAATATTGTCACTCTTCCCTCTTTTTCAAGAGGATACATGTCATTTGTCAATGCAGAACTCATAGACTCATAAACTTTCTAAGTGGAGCGAAGAATGCCCAAGTAAACTGGGTGTGGTGACTCACGCTTGTAATCCAGCACTTTGGGAGACTTTTATGGGAGGATTGCTTGAGCCCAGGAGTTTGAGATCAGCCTAGGCAACATAACGAGACCTTGTCTCTACAAAAAAAAAAAAAATAGCTAGGTGTGATGGCATGTCCCTGTCATGCCAGCCACTGGGAAAGCTAAGGCAGAAAGATCACCTAAGCCTGGAAGGTTGAGCCTGTGGTGAGCCATGATCATGATACTGCATTCCAGCCTGGGCATCAGAGTGAAACCCAACACACACACACACACACACACACACACACACACACACACACACACACACACACAAACACATACACACACACACACACACAGCAGTACCTAAGAAATAGTCTCTCTAGGATTCTTGTTGCTATTGTTTCTGTAAAACCAGTTGGATCATCTATTGAGAGATGGTGGTAAAGGTAAGTTGTTTTAGGGTACTGGAGATCAGGCCCTTTAAAGGCAAGATGCCTAAAATGGGGGAAAAAAAAAAATATATATACACACACATATATACATATATTAGATGTTATATTAAAAGAAAAAGCCAGAAGTTAACCTAGAGGGTAACTAATCCAGTGAGGTCCAAGTGAATTTCCAGTCTAGTGGAAGAAAATCTTTTAGTTAAGTAGCAATGCTTGTTGAGTTTCTTGAATTTCAGCGCTCTTGGTAAAGTTGTCTGTACCCTTGGTTACCTCTCTTATAAGGGCATGCATACCTCAAGCCTTTCAAAGGACTTCCTTAATGGCCCAGACAGAGGCTTGTCCAAAGAGAAATCTGGCCCATGTATGGTCTGCTGTGAAGGTGAATTCCTTCAAGGTTAATATCAAGTTGTCTTCTTCAGATGAAGAGATGGGGAGAGTGGAGGAGTAGAAAGTAGTGGGAGTTGCAAGGCAAACCAGAGTCCTGATAGTGATCTGGGCAATTGAGTTTTAGTTCTTGGTGATACTGAGTCTGGCAGGAAAGAGAAAAATCGGAAAGTTAGTGTAGAAGGCTACAGTTACATATGGAAGGAAACTGGAAGATTTAAAAATTTGACGTGGTTTAACATTTTGAGCAAGTTAACTAAAACCTGTAACAGATTTCAGAATTTTCAAATACCAAAACTGATTTTTCAGGGGGAGGAAGTCAATTAAGTAGACAAGATAGTTTGTGTATCCGTCAGTTACTCACAATACACAAATTGTGCAAATAGGGGCAACATAGTTCAAAGACAATGAACAAGACTAGAATCTGATAACCTAGAAGATCAGAATCTGCTAACCTGTGTGTTATAGACAATGCACAGTTTTCCAAAACACAAAATTTATCTCATCTCTCTAAAGTCACACCCTCCTCCCACCTTTTTAAAGTGAAAGATAATCTCAAAGAAAGATTATTTTGATCCTAAAATATGGTTGATTTCTTGGTTGAAGTGGGTCCATTTGATCCTGGGTTAGCTGTTTTATGAACCCATCTACTTCTGGCCCAGGTTCTGGGAAACCTGAGTCATTCACTGATATGGCCTCAAAGTTGTGTAAGCCATGCCATAGACGCCTGTGATGTATGGAATCTGGTATAGTCTTTTTCACGGGCTCTGTGATGGTCCTTCTTTGACGAGGATGAAACAATATCACCAAACCATAGCTAGCTCTGACCAGTAAAAATAAAATTCGCTTTCTGGCCTATGACTGGTGGCACTTTCAGGGAAGCCCCAGATTAAAACAGAAAACTACCTGTAGATGACAAGAGACTTAAAATTGTTGTGGTTCCTTTGGGAGGCTGAGGAGAGTGGATTGCCTGAGCCCGCAGGTTCGAGACCCACCTGGGCAGGCGAGACCTCATCTCTACAATAAATCAAAAAATTAGCCGGGGTGGTAGCGCACACCTGTAATTCCGGCTACTCGGAAGGCTGAGGCAGAAGGATTGCCGGAGCCCAGCAGGTCGAGGCTGCGGTGACCGGGAGCGGCCACTGCACTCCAGTCTGGGCGACAGAGTGAGACTCCGACTCAAAAAAAAAAAAAATTGCTGTGGTTAACTTAATACTGATAAGTTTAAAAGTGAAATGTCTGATGAGAGTTCATTATAAAAATAATGCAACTGTCAAAAACATTTGATTGTTTCTGTGACATGCAAAACAAGATAATTTCAATATAAAATTTTTAGATAGATTATTTATGGACATAATGATTACACCTATCTTCAAAGAATACAAAGAATATTACACCTCGTTTGTAAAAACACATGGGTATAACCATTTTAGAGAAAAAAATGATTGAGATATATAATAATCCTGACATCACATACCATGAATATGCCAAGAATGTAGTATGAATACATCAAGAATATATCAAGTAAAGAGATTCAGTGAGTCTAAAGAAGGTCTTAAATATCTGTATGTTAATGAAACATTATAGGTTAAGTGATGTAAATTTCTAGTTGAAAACCACTGGCCTTGAAGATACTAGACTCAAATTAAAGAAGTAAATTCGTGACCCATTAAAGAAAAAAACCCTGGAATCATGATTGATAACATGATACTGTTTTTGTCTAAAACACTCAAAGCAGGCATTCACAATTCTTTAGAACCTCCCAAATAACATATGATTACTGAAATACTTATATTCGTAAACTTTTACTCATACAAATTTAACTTAGGGGAGATTAGCATCTCTTTAAATTTAACAGCTCTTCTCATGCAAGTTATTAATAGTAACATGCAAATAAATTTAATTATTTCTAGCAGCTATCTTTTCACATGACAAGCAAACAAATCCTTTGTGATTTATCAAGGGTCCTCTGGGAAATCTCAAAGATGGTTTTAAGGTGCAAGAGATATTATATTTAAGTTGTGATTTTGGAAAGGCAAAATACAAAAAATTGTCAGGAGATGTGTGTGCTTAATTAAGATGGAATCATCGAATAGCTGCCAATTTAAGACCATGGGATGCCTACTTATTAAAACAAAGTAACAATAAAAATTATAAAAGTAAACATGGTCAGTCTAATGGTTAATTTTATTTGTCAACTTGATTAGGTTAAGGATGCCCAGTAGGTGGTAAAACATTATTTCAAAGTGTGTTTGTGAGGATATTTCTGGAAGATCAGCATTTGAATTGGTAGACTAAGTAAAGGAGGTCACTCTCACCAGATACGTGAGCATCATCCATCTATTCAATCTAGGCTTAAGTAGAAAAAAAATGAAGGAAGGATGAATTTGCCGTCCGCTTGAGCTGGGACATCCATGTTCTCCTGTACTAGGACATTGGAGCTCCTGGTTTTCTGGCCTTTGGACTCAAACTGGGACTGGTATTTATACCATTGATTCCCCAGGTTCTTGGGTCTTAGGACTTGGGTTGGAACCATACCACTGACTGTGCTGGGCCTCCAGCATGCAGATGACATATTGTGCACCTTCTCAGCCTCCACAATCATGTAAGTCAATCGCTCATAATAAATGTTCTTACTGTATATCTTTATATATGGTTCTTTGTCTCTATATATGGTTCTGTTTCTTTGGAGAACCCCAATACAGGATTTAGTATCAACCCATGATTTTATGTTACCTAAAGATCTCAGAAACTCTCATCAAGCAGATATATTATAAAATATAACTACTGTTGAAACAGTTTGTTAGAATAATGATTTAATTTGGTTAAACATAAATTGACATTTTTCATAACATAGAGCATTTGGTAGAAATAATGTTAGCTTACTTGATCAGTATACCTTTGTAAATTTAAGAAGAATATACTCAAGTAGAATAAAAATTAGTAGTCTTGTATGATACTAAATGCTGATAATTCACAGAAGACAGTCATTCCTATTAAACCAACAGTATTAAATCAGTCTCATTTGCAAAGAATTTGCCGAAATTATGTGAACTTGAATTTCTAAAACATCCGAGTTAGTTTCATTAAGAATACTTCATTTTTTAGAACATGAAAATTATTGGAAGCTTAATTTCCTACATTTCTGGGAATTTTAGGAATATTCAATACATAAGCACTTATTAATCTCTATAAGTCAATCAGAATAGAGTTCCTTTAATTTAAGAGATTTGATTATCTAATTTAATACCATTTGGGGGTAGAAAAATATCACACACTCACACAATGATATTTAAAGACCTCTTTGAATTATAGATATCATTTATGTGGTTGAGAAAGAGCTTATTATAGCTTGAATTTTAAAATTTCAGCCATGAATCAAACATAGATACAAAAATACAAAACCTACCAGTCCAGGTACCTACTTCTCAGTTGGCATGACATTCTTAATTGATTTGAGCTCAAAATAGACAAATAGACAAACAAATGCCTTGAACTCACCTCATTCTCTAACACACATTGCATAAGAAAATAAAAAAGCAACCATGTGACACAGACTTTCTATGATCCATAAATCCTAAAATATTTACTATCTGGTCCTTTATAGAAAATAACTGTCCACCGCTACAACTCAGTCAGAGTCCTCCAAATGTTCTCAGGAAAATTTAGATTCATCTCTTACAAATGCACGAACAAGAAAGAGTGTTCAGTTTTTAAAAAAAATTTATTTAAATATGTGAGGCAAAATTCAGGGTTAGGTACATAAATGGTCCTCGTACAGGAGGAACTCAAATCATTCTACAAAAAAGATACCTGTGTACACCTGTTTATGGCAGCACTATTCATAACAGCAGTTATTGAATTCTAAAACAGGCCCTGAAGCCCACATCAGAAACACTAGTTTGAAAAAGTAAAATATTTTATTTGTAAGAGCTTAGCTTTAAAAAAAAAAGTCTCTTAAGAATCAATAGAAGTTTGCACCATAATAATTTATTAGAAAAAGAAGCGATGGTAACACATTCTGCCCAGTCCCAGGGAGATCAGAAGAATGCTGGTTGTGCTGGGATGGGGGGACAGTTCTGGAGAGGGTCAGTGAACCAAAAGGAGGAGAACCTTGGTGACCATGTGGAGAACATCCTCTGCCAGTCCCAGAAAGACAGGTCAGTGCCTGTAGGCCACCTGCAATTAGAACGACCACCGTATGGTGTCTGAGCTGAGAGGTCAGGTGGCCTTTTCCTTATTGGGGATGAGGCATTCCTTCCACAGCTTTCAGAAATTGCCTGGGATCACTTAACAGAAGGTGTCTCCTGACATGGGAGCCCTATTCAAACTACCCCATGTGGATATCCCTCTTTTTAATGGCCCAAAACATGGGGGTTAGAACAATGGTGGGGTACTGGCTTCAACTCCAGAAAGGTGATGTGGGCACAGAAGTGTATATCTGGGTAGCTCTGTATCATAATAAAACTGACTCCCATCGCATCTTGATTAAATGAGGATCATAACCTCAGGACAGTTGTTACAGAGATTAAGTGAGATAATGAATGTGAAACATTTGGAACAGGCCTAGCACATAATCAGTGCTCAATAAATGATAGTTAGTAACATTACCTAAAAATGACTTTTTCAATTAAACTAGGGCATTAAAGAGTAGCATATTTGGGAAATGGCATTTCACTTACACTATAGAGAAGCCATCTTAGTCCGTTTTGGGCTGCTGTGACAGAATACCTGAGACTGGGTAATCTATAATGAATAGAAATGTGTTGGTTTGCAATTCTGGAGACAGGGCAGTCCAATAGAAAGGTGCTAGCATCTGGCAAGTGCATCATACCATGGTAGACACAGGA
Source organism: Carlito syrichta (assembly GCF_000164805.1). Classification (NCBI taxonomy): domain Eukaryota; kingdom Metazoa; phylum Chordata; class Mammalia; order Primates; family Tarsiidae; genus Carlito; species Carlito syrichta. Next base: position 83,801 of record NW_007249855.1, read on the forward strand.
AGGAAAGCTGAAGAGAGCGAGTGTGAGAGAGAGCTGAACCCGCCCTTTTATACCTACATTAATCCCACTGATGAGAGCAAAGCTTCAGGCCAAACACCTTTCACAGGTCCCATTTCTTAATACTGTTCCAAAGGCCATTAAATTTCAACATGAGTTTTGGAGGGAAGAAACATTCAAACCGTAGTGGAAGGCTTCACTGAGTTTCCTTCAACATTCAATCATTCAGCCTTATATGTGCTATGTGAAATATACTAGGTTCTGTGATGGAAACCATGTCCTGAATTGAGTAGAATAAAAACATGTGTAAGAAAACATTTAAACGACAGTGTGAAATAAGTGTCATCAAAGTTATGTAATTATTTCAGTGAAATAATATTAGAGACTCCTTAATCTCCCTAGTGCTTTCTCTTTTATTTAGCTAGGTTCCAATTTTCTTTCTAATATGTATTTCTTAAAATTCAAAACGTGTATTCTTTGCTAATGAGAATTCTAATCTATTTTATATCTTCATTGGTCTTCATGGGAGAGATTTTATGACTTTTACTGAATCAGCCTTGCAAGTAAAGACAATCAATGGACTAGACATTTCTTCTCAAAGATATGTTTAGATTGCACTGCATTGAGGACCTGTGAGACTTAAATATCAATTTTTTTCCTTCTTTGTCACCATTAATTATTTCTGAATCCAGATTATGGGGAGCCATGCTTTGGGTTCTGGGACAGTGTGGTTGCAAAGCTGATATTTAAAGGAATTTAGGGTGACTGATGCTATATGTGGTTATCATGCTCTACTTCAAAACAAAGATCATGCTCTGATGGAAAACACTGTACTGCTTATAGCACACCCTCTCAGGTTGCCTTACTCTAGCCCTACTACCAACTCTATGTTTCCTGTCTTTGAGCTGTTTGGCATGGGTTCATCAACTGTAGGTAACTGACAGATATGCAGATCCTGTATCTTCTAGCATACTTTCCTGCTCTTGTGAAAAAAATCAGTTTTGTTCCCATGACAAGTCTATTCCTTTTAACCTATAAGTTTGTGTTTTTTGACTTGTCCTTTGAACTGTTTATAACATCTGCTTGGGTTAAAGAAAAAAACATCCAGGCACTTGTTAAAACAGTAAGAAAGACTGTCATTCAGACTATTTCAATAGGTGTCAGATCTATCTCAATAAGGGAGAGAGATTGGGCTCAGCTCCGAATACAGCAAAGACAGCTAGGGATTTACAGTCAGTGAGCAGAGTAAGGGGGTCAACGGATGGAAAACTACTCAGAGGAGACATCAAGAGTAGGGAGATTCTTGACAAACGGACTTGGGTGGAATCTTGTTGATGATTGGAGATCAAGAATGATTTGGTATCAGGGGTGGGAGAGTCTCTCTAAACTGAATTAGTAGGATTCTTGTTAAAAATGGACTCTGAAGGTCTGGCAAGGATGGAGACCAAGGTTGAGGCCTAGTAGAGAAGTGGGCTCAGAGGAGCCTGGTGAAAGTTTGATTAAAAAGAGAATCTTTGTTACCTGGTTTTCTCATAATTAGGAACATAAACATTTTTAACACACATTCATTTCTGTAGCTGTATAAAAGGCATGGTTTCATCTTTTCCTGAAAAATTATCTTTTAACATGGACAAAGTATTTGCTTCTAGTGTTTACCAAACACACCTAAGACATATATTGGCTGAATTATCTTTTTAAAAGCTCTGAATTCTCAATACTGTAAGGAAAAGAGGTATGTCTAGTTATTGTATCAAAATATTCAAATTTTCAGTGAATATATTTTATAAACTGTAGAGCAACAAAATACCTCATCATGTTTTCATTACATAGATGACAAATTGAATAAAATTAATTACAATTAAAGGAAGAAAACGAAAGGAGAAGGCACAACATGCTACTTATGTATGAAACTGACATTCACATGAACATTTTGGGAAATAGAAGCTCTTAAATGTGGATTATGCTGTTTCCATTCAGTAAGAAAACAGTTACCATGGAAATAGTGAGTGTATATGGTATTTCACTTCCACATTAAAAGAGCTTCTAAAAAGAATGCATTTAGTGAACACTTGTTCTTGTCACAGTTTGAAGGTGGAAGTGGCTTGTAAGGAAAATGGCATTTTAGCTTAGATTCATTGCATTAATTAGCATGGCAATTTAAGATTTTCTCATTTCATGATAAAATAATTTGAATAAAGCTGACCTGTTTTAGGGATTTTTATAACCTGTATACATTATGCAGTTTTACTCCTAAACTAGGGCTATATTACATGAGTAACTCTTCTTCTTTGGTTATAAGTTTTTCTTTAAAATGCCTTTAGAAAGTCTGGTCCTTGGGGGTATTTTTACCCCTGTGGCAGGACCCTTTACAGAGAGATGGGACACTGAGGTTTCTTTGCCAGGAAGCAGTGTTTATTTGGGCCGGCACTGGCCCAGCGGATTCACATCCAAAGGCTGAGCCCCAAACGCAGCAGGGTGCAGCCTTCTATACTTTTTTTCTAACTTCTTTTTACATTCTACTCCCTTTGTCTCCTTTACATGGCAACACACATTTCAATTGGATATTTTATGGTACTGGGTTGTAACAGGGTTATGCATGCGCACTTAGACATTGTCATTGACTGGGCCATGTTACTTGCTTTTTGTTCTGGGAAGGCCTTACCACACCCCAGGTTAGGGACATTCACGTAAGGTTAATCAGTTAAAAACTGTCTGATGAAGATGTTGATCTCAAGTCAGAGCACACCTAGAATGTGGGGACCCAGAACACTGGACACCAAGCGTCCTGAAAATGTCCAGACCCAAGGTGCTTAGTCGCAAGAGCTCAGTTACTCATTACTTCTCTCTCCACTGGGACACAGGTTTTTTTGGTTTTTTTTTTTTGAGTTGGAGTCTCACTCAGTCGCCCAGACTGGAGTGCAGTGGCCCGGCCACTCTGGCCTGGCTGAAGCTGACCTCTGCCCCTCCGGTTGTATTATAGGATCCACACCCCACCAGCTTTACTTTGCTGTCTGTTAGCAACACCTGGCTGCACTCGCTCCTCCAGATCTCTTTACGTTCTGTCCAAAAGCAATCACTCATCCGGGGAATATATTGATCCTGAGTAATGAAGTAACTATTAGTTTTATGATTTTAGCTCAAAAGTACCTTTGGGGATAAGAATGGATTGTTTCAAGTGTGTGGTTTCTCTGCTGTTCTGTAGATCCTCTTTAAATATTTACAAGTAAATGCAAAGTTGAGAGTGTGGTGAAGAGGGCACCACTTCAGAGACCAGATGATATTCTAATTCTAGCACTGCCACTGATGAGCTGTGGGACTTATGCCACAGAAAAAATATAACTTGGCAGTATTTAATGTGGGAAAAACAGATCGTATTCTGGACCCAGGCAATAGCTGGGAAAAGACTTCAATTACAGAACTGGGTTTAATTCTGAATACAGCATGGGCAAGTGGGAATGTGTAGCCAAGGAGCATGATGAGGGTCACTGGATGGACAATTACAAAGAGAAAATAATGGCAGGCTGGGTGGCTCAGCCTATAATTCCAGGACTTTGGGAGGCCGAGACAAGTGGATTGCCTGAGCCTGCAGGTTCAAGACCAGCCTGGGCAACTTGATGAGACCTCGTCTCTACAATAGTAAGTCAAAAATTAGCTGGATGTGGTAGTGCGTGCCTGTAGTTCCGGTTACTTGGAAGGCTGAGGCAGAAGGATCGCCTAAGCCCAGCAGATCGACTCTGGAATGGCTCCAGAGCCTGGGCAACAGGATGAGACTCCAATTCAAAAAACCAAAAAAAAAAACACAATGAGGAAATAACAAAAACAGGGAAGATTCTTGCTAAATTGACTGAACTGGACTCTTGCTGAAGCTAGTCTGGAGTGCTAGCTATCCCCTAGTGAAGGATGAGGAACCAGATCAGATATAGAAGGTGATCATCTTTGGAGAATGGGGATTCATGCCAAGCAAACTTACCTGAGTTCTTGCTAAAACTGGATTTTACAAGAAAGTCACAAAGGACCCAGGAGACAGTTCAGGAACCTAGTTGAAGTTCGGAGAAGCAGAGAATCTTTGTCGATAAATCATCTCATGACTCACACAAAATGAGAGGGCTGCAACTTCTTGGACACATTTCTCACATGAACATTGAGAAGAGTCTAGATATCAGAATGGAGAAAAAGGATGCTAGCAACCTAAGCCAAAGTCTTTACTATTCAACATTTTCTAGTCTGTGATGATTCATTCCACAAAGATAATTAGCATAGTCTTGGGCTTGTGGATAATGTTTGAATAATAGAAAATGAGGGGGAAGGAAACATTGTACCTCCTAAATACTTCTCGGAACTGTCACTTCTTAATCTGTGCTGTACCTGCAACATTTCAGCCACAATCATCCTTTTTCCTGCAATGGCCACTACCTTCTTGAGGTGTCTCCTTGCCCCTACAACTATGGTCCCTTCAACTCATACTCCATGTGAGCTCCCAGGTGCCAGACTTACTTGATATCAGGTCCTCATTTCTCAACACATTCAATATTGTAGGGAAATTCACCCTAGAACATGGCTTTTTGCCACAAGGTCTCTTACCTTCCTGCCTCCACTTAGTCACAGAGAAGCTGCTTCCTCTTCCTGTGATCTCCTTATCTATTACAGAAAAGAAGAACAAGATGTGACCACAACTGAGCAGACCTTTTTGCAAGTATAATGACTGCCTCCAAGGATCATTTAAATTCCAAAGATGGTGCCAAAAAAATGTATGCACATTCGGAGAAAGGAAAAGACTGTTTTAATATTGTAATACACAATATGAGGAATACAAGTCACGTTTGACTTCCACAATTACAAGAAGTGCTTAAAGTGGTGACCATCAGCATCTGGGCACTTCTGATGACACCGAACAGTGCTTAAAATGTGTATACATTTTTTTGGTACCCTCAGTGTTTGCCAGTCGCGCTGTTTCCCCCATCCATTCATTCTCCCATTCGTGTGTTGCCCCTCAATAGAATTCTTCTTCTTTCCCCTCCTATAACCTGTTTTATCAGAATGCAAGTCCCCCTTCTTTCTGTAACCTTGAGATGATAGTTAAGTTTCTGTAACTCATTGGGAAGCTGGGTCTTCATTCTGAAGGCTCCCATGAAATGCAAATAAAATTTGTATGCCTGTCAATCAAACTGCCTCATGCCAGTGATTTTTCAGTGCCTCTTTAAGGGGCCCATGTCCACAGCACTCACCACATAGTACTCAATATTTCCTCCCCAAATCCTGTTCCTGTGCTCTGATCTTAGTGCGGAATGAGAATATATACAAAGTTGTCTAACAAAAACTGGGAGTTGACGTTGACTCCTACTTTTCTCTCATTCCACACTTTCTCCACTGGTAATTAACTCTCATCCTTAATATCTGAAAATATCCTCTCTTGTTCCTGCCATTGCCTTAGTCAAAGCCACCACCATCTCTCTCAGGTAACAGCCTCCAATCTGGGAGTCTTTGCTCTCTTCTCCCCTTCTGTGGAGATACAGAGAAGCATTGTTCTTCAAGTTTTCTTTTGACACGATTGAAATATGTTGATGGTTCGCTCATGAATTCATACATTAAATAAAATCTGATATGTGCTCATTTTATATTTCTGTGAGTCATGCTTTTACTTTAAACAACAATGAACTTTAACGCAGGGCAGGGGACATTTTAAGGGTGGTCACAAAGTGTCTCTAAAAATTATTTTGGATCACAAAAAAAGAGACACTGGACACTTTGTGTTTTGGCCCAATTCATTTACACTGTTCATAGATGAAAAGTTTATCCCATTACCCACCCACTGCAAACTTTCCTGTGTTTCCCCTGCCCCCCGTGGATGAAGTGCAAGTTCCTGAACTTGATAAGCCTACTCCTCCAAGCTCTGTCACTCTCTGTCTCTCAGGCCTCATTCCTTGCGCTTTGTCTTACATCCATAACTCCTACAGTGCTCTCAAATACGACCCAGGAAATGATGCATTTTAGGTCTCTACCCTGCCGGGTCCAGCCTCCATTTCTTCCTTCCGTCCTCAGTTCAAGCATCACGTCTTTCTTGCTCTTCTCTGATGCCTCCACTTCCGGCCACAGGTGTTCTTCCTCAAGCTCTGATGTTCTCTGTTCACCTGTCCATCATCACACTCCTGGCCCTGGCTGTATAGTCATCACCTACTCATCTGTTTTCTTTCTGACATGAGACTGTGTTCCACTCTCTGGCAGAGGGAACAGCATGTCACTCCCAACAGAAGATTGGATACTAGTAGGATTGTGAGCCTGCAGGAAGTTCAGTACAGAAATTACTGAAGGTTGTGGGCAAAGATTGGGAATGAGATGAGGCTCAAAAGGTGACCAGTCTTACAAGTTGTGGCCCCATTTCTGAACAATCCTTCCTCTTGTTAATAGAAGTTGTTTGGCTATGTTGTTACAGACAGCAATGAGGTAGATCATAAGTGCCATTTTTTTTTTTCTGACAGAGAAGCTAAGAAAATGATTTGCCTCTTCATTTGGGAAAAAAAACCCCAGCTAACAAAGGGAATGGTTGTAAACAACAGAATTAATTACCTCTCCTAGGACTATTATTTGGTGTCTATTTAAGGCTACTAGATTTTATTTTAATTACTCCATGGAGTGCCGTATTTGCATATATTTGCATATGTCTAAGTGAAGCCTTTAAGGGATCTAAGATGGCTGTAAACTTTGCCTTCTGAGCCTAATGTTACTGAAATGGGAGGTAGCTTTAGAAATAGCTCCTAGTGAACAAAAGGAAGTGCCTTAGGGCAGAGACATGGCACAGAACTGAGGGCGCTCTTCTGGGGAGAACCTGGAGAAAAGGCTGGGCTCTTGGGCACCAGGAACTTTATCTCTCCACAGTCACCTTGGAGAGGCTTGACCCCAAGTGTGCTTGTCTCATTGGATAGCCCCTTGGACTAGGCTTAGTTATTTTTATTTATTTATTTATTTTTTGAGTTGGAGTCTCACTCGGTCACCCAGACTGGAGTGCAGTGGCCGCTCCCGGCCACCACAGCCTCAACCTGCTGGGCTCCGGCGATCCTTCCGCCTCAGCCTTCTGAGTAGCCGGAATTACAGGCACACGCTACCACGCCTGGCTGATTTTTTGATTTATTGTAGAGATGAGGTCTCGCCAAGTCGCCCAGGCGGGTCTCGAACCCGCGGGCTCAGGCAGTCCACTCACCTCAGCCTCCCAAAGGCGTAGGATTACAGGCTGAGCCACCGAGCCAAACATGGTTTCCTGAGGCAGCTTCTGCCTTCCCAAACCCTTCCTATGGGACTGTAGTTCACTGGCTCCTTGAAGAACCTAAGCTTAAGTTTTGTGCTTTTCTACTGTGATCAAGGGACTTCAGACCTGATTAAGGGACTTGCTATTTCATGTCAGTATCATATTTTTTTTAAGGCTGCCAACCATGTTTGGCTATGAAGAAATGGATAAGAAAGAAGTACTCCTATTGGGATTTTCTTAGTACTAACTTGGTTTAAGTAGTCTTTTTAGGAGAAAGAAACAAGAAATCCAAATTTCACAAGATGAGCTTAGAAGCCCTCTACCGGAAGGGGTCTGAGAAGAGGAAAGAAAGTTGGGCATCATAGGTGTTGGGAAAAGTTGTGAAATACTTAGACATAGGCCAAATCAATAAATGATGATCAAATATTCTGTCTAGTATGCCTGTCTGGGGTATATCTACCTTTCATTGGTTTTAAGCTGTTTACAAGTCTGTTAGTTGTTGATAACTAGCAATCCAAATAACTCTTATTCATACATGCAAATGAGCTCTGATTGCTGGAGAAACAATTGGTTTTGCTTTCATTTTCCCCAAAGAAGCCAATTTGCATTTATTTCGAATTCCATTTCAACAGCCTTTTTGCCTACATGTGTGTTGTTCTTCAAATTTTCTTTTGACACTATAGAAGTATATTGTTGGTTCTCTCATTAATTCATACATTAAATAAAATAAAATCTTTGATATGTGCTCATTTTATATTTCTATGAGTCATAATTTTACTTTAAACAATAGCAACAAATTTTCTTTTAATACAGGGCAGGGGCCTTTTCAAGGTTGGTCATACATTGTCTCTAAGAATTATTTTGGATCACAATACAGAGACACTGGTCACTTTTTGTTTAGGCCTGATTAATTTACATAGTTTCAGCAAGATGTCTTAATTAAACATACAAACCTCCTTGAGTGTGGTGAGTCAGTCTAGACTTACAGGATGTTGAGCAATTACAAGGCCAGAGAATTAACTTCTGTCTGGAAGTTTCATAAAGAATCTCAGGGGAGCCGGGTTCGGTGGCTTAGCCTGTAATCCCGCGTTTTGGGAGGCTGAGGTGAGTGGATTGCCTGAGCCTGCAGGTTCGAGACCCGCCTGGGCAACTTGGCGAGACCTCATCTCTACAATAAATCAAAAAATTAGCCGGGCGTGGTAGTGCGCGCCTGTAGTTCCAGCTATTTGGAAGGCTGAGGCTGAAGGATCACCGGAGCCCAGCAGGTCGAGGCTCGGGAGCGGCCACTGCACTCCAGTCTGGGTGACAGAATGAGACTCCAACTCAAAAAAATAAAAGAATTTCAGGGGACATTTTCAATAGCTTCTGTAACTCTAAAGATTAAACAAAAACCTCTTTGGAAGACAGTGTGGCGATTTCTGAAAGAACTAGAAATTGACCTTCTATATGATCCAGTAATCCCCCTATTGGGAATATACCCAGATGATAAATTATTCTACAAAAAGATTCCTACACATGTATGTTTGTTGCAGCTCTATTCACAATAACAAAAACATAAAACCAACCGTGTTGCCCATTGAAAATGAACTGGATTAAAAAATGTGGTACATATACACAATGGAATATTATGTAGCCATAAAGAAGGACAAATATATGGACTTTGCAGCAACTTGGATGGATTTGGAGTCGATCATACTCAGTGATTTATCACAGAAACAAAGAACTGAGTTCCATATGTTCTCACTTATAAGTGACCTTGAACAGTTACAATACTATAAGAAAGTGATCGGCAGTAGTGGAAAACAGTCGGTGGGGGG
>NW_007249855.1:92874-146930 GCF_000164805.1 Carlito syrichta
GAGGGAAACTGCTAGGGGAGGGAGGGGCATACCTCATCAACAAAGGTATCTGCATGATCAATGTTTATATACCTAACCCTGAATTGTACCCCACATCTTTATAATAAATAAATAAATTTTAAAAATTAAACAAAAAAACCTTATTAGTTCTTGTATTCTGATGTGAGAAAACCAACCAAAGGAGATTCTTGTCCACACCTTTCACCTGCAGTACCTATAAATTAGGTTGGGTTCTTTTTTCCCTCAAAGTCCCTACAATCTGCTAAGCTTCCCAGCCTTCTCTACTTCCCCTAAGTCTAGGAACTTGAAAGCCAAGAACAGGTAGTATCTCATTTTCTAGGAAAAGTTTCTGAGCATTGGTTCCACACATGAAGTACAATCTTTGTTCCTTAATGGTGTGCTTGTCACCACCAACCACTAAAGCATAAAGTACCAATAGAGGATTAAGAACAATTCCAAGAAATTTTCAAACAAATTCCACATGAAATTTCCCACACAGTTCAGCACATCCTGTTCTCACTTAAGTCTTGTTCTGCTGGCATATGGGTCAGCAGAACAGTTTTCTGAAAGTAGTCTGCTTCTGCACCAAGTGTTCTTGATATCCTCAGCTCCAGGACAGTTTCATAGCAGTCTAAATAATGTTGGGTTAGGCTCCAAAGCCTGCACCCATAAGTCTATGAGGGGGGACCCTCCAAAACCCAGATTTTTCTTTTGGGGGGGAGTTCCTTGTAGTATTGGGTTCCCTTGCTAGGTAAGTGTTCTAGGGACCCGTCAGCATCAGTGTACCAGCTAGTATTATGAGAGGTTGTGTTAGGCTTCAGTGGAATTTTTTTTTGAGATTCTTTCAGTGGGTCTGCCCATTTCATGATGGGTTATTTACCAGTGCACCTCCCCATACCGCACTGAGTGTTCAGCAGTTTTTGACCAAAAACAGCAAGACTTCCATGCCCCACCCTTCCTATTTATCTGATCTCACCCTGATGGAAAAAATCCTCAAAGGGAAATGCTTTGCCAATGTGGAAGAGAAGAAACAAAAAATGCCAGGAGCACTAAAAGGCATCAAAATTGATGAGACCAAAACTGTTTTGAGCAGTGGAAAATGTCTTGACAGGTGTGTTGCATCAAATGAAGAGTACTTTGAAGTTGACTGAAGTTTAAGTGTGTAAGAATAAATACACAGTAACAAAAAAATTCCTGGTTTTTTTTTGTTTCCCCTCATATTTTCTTGAACTATCCATAGTTAAGAGTACCTGGTTAGTTCTTTCCATTAGGCTCTGAAACTGTTCTTGTCAAATATTTATTTTGTGTCTTGCGGCTTATAATACGCCTTCAGGTAAGAAAGAGAGAAAAGCAGAAATCACCTGTTGATGATAAGACCAAATGAATTTAGCTAATTTATTTTAGTAACCAATAAAGGAGAATAGTATCCTCTTGGGTTATAATTCGTAATTTTTTCTTAAGGATTTGGTCAATGTTTCTCTGGGCATAAGAACATATTATGAATAGCAAGGACAGTGACACATTTTCAAAGTCTTTTAATCTGCCTTACAAAAGTGTACAGTTATAAAATGTATGTATAGTAATAATGTTTTATTTGTACAAAATTAACTTAAGGAAGGTTGAATTTCTCCTTTCATTTAACAACCCTCCTCTGTGGCTTTTACAATGATGTGATGCTACTTAAGAAATACGTAGTTTGCCAGAGAATCTCATCATTTCAGGTTCCTCACTTTTGATAAGGTGTGGTAGACTGAATAATGGGCCCACTGCAGAACTTCCTATCCTAATCCCAGGAACCTATGGTACATTACTTCCTATGGCAAAAGGGAATTTGCAGGCATGATAAAGATGAGGACCTTGAGATGGGAGATTATTCTGGTTTATTGAGACAGGACCAATATAATTCTGAGGATTATCTAAGTTATAAGGGAGGAGAAGATGATGTGATGATGGAATCAGTGATTGGAGTGGCATGTTTTGGAGATGGAACCAAGGAATACAGGCAGCCACTAGAAGCTGATACAGGAAAGGAAATAATTTCTTCCTTCAGGTCCTCCAGAAAGAACCAGCCCTGCCAACACCTTGATTGTAGCCAATGGATGCTCAATTTGGCCTTCTGACCCTCCACAACTGTAAGACAATAGAATTTGTGTTGCCTTAAGACACTAAATTTGTAGTAATTTGTTACAGCAGCAATAGAAAATTAATACATAAATTTAAAAAATCCCTCAAATCTTTATGATTTCTGAGGATCCCTTTAGAAAATTCCAAAGATAATTTAGGTATAAAAGACACCTTGAACATTTTTTTCTTAGTTTTAGAATGCAATCTTGAGAAGACAAAAATAAAAAAGAGCTATCACAGGAAAATTGAGAATCATAATTGCTGGAGTACATGAATAGTTTTAGATGGGTTATTTATTAATCAATATGACAATGAAATATAGTAAAATAAATGCAGAAAAAGTTTAGCTCTTTCAGTGAGAAATTAAAAAAAAAATAACCAAGGACATTACTAAAGTAATGTATTTAATTGCAATGGAAAGGAGGCCAAACTCTAATTTTGTATTTCGCCATAAAGGATTTACAGAATTCTCTTTTTTAAACTTATAAATTACTTCATCACAACGGAGTCAACTTTGCTAAATTTGCAACACGAGTCATGCTTATTTTTAGGTTCATTAATTGAATTTATGTACCAAGGCAACAAAATTATTTTCTGCGTTTCTTCTACCATTTTATGTTTCCATTCAAGTTTTAACCTTCACTATCATTGTTCATGTTCTGGAACAAGAGACTTAATTTTAGGATAAAATCTTCTTTTTTTTTTCTTCACAAACACTCCATTACCTTTTATACACAGTCATAATTCTCTGTCAATCGTTTTCCAGCAGTCTTAATTGCCTATATTAATTTCAACTTTTAATTGAAGTAACTAACTTCTACTTAACATAAAGAATGGGGTTGCAGAGGGTAGAACTCTCAAATTTGAGCATTTATAAAAGTCAGCCAGCAACATCCATTATGAGTTCCTGTGGTCTCATGTGTCATTTTATCACACTCTTAAAGTGACAAATATGAATGCCTGCATGAACACAATCGTTCTCAATTTTGTCACCAGGGAATAACAGCATACCTTAGAGATACTTTGGGTTTGGTTCCAGACTACCACAATAAAGTGAATACAGCAACAAAGCAACTCAGACAAATTGTTGGTTTTCCAGTGCATATAAAAGTCATGATATTGTAGTCTATTAAGTGTGAAATAGCATTATGTTTTTTAAAAAAACAATGTCTATGCCTTAATTTAAAAATACTTTATTGCTAAAAACTGATAACGATCTCTGTAGTAAAACTACCAATATAAAATTAATATCAGGCCATGGGATAAAAGAGATCTGAGCCTTGAAATGCTGCAGCTATGGTTAGAACTTAACTAGCCTGTTATTTCTAAGTTTGCTTTCACTCCAACAGAGGGCAATTAATTATCTTTGTGTCCTGATCCATGGGGAAGGGGGAAATTGCCTTGAAAGGCTGATAAACATATTTTCCCTTAAACAATGGACCTAAGGTGGCTTAGATCTTCTTGAGGACAAGAGAAGATGAAGGACAAGACCAGCTCCAACCTCCAGGGACCCCACCTCCCACATACCTTCTTCTTAAACTACCCCTATAATGACTCACTGTCCAGGGGTTAGTAGCTGGATCATGGGACTTATTTTATAGGTAAAACCTGAGAATGGTATCAACAGATTTTTCAGATTCTGATAGCCCACTAGAGGCCTCACCCAGGCCGAGAACACATACCAGGAAGCTGGCCCCATTGGTGTTGTTAAACTCTCTCTCAGAAACTGGTTCTGTGACATGAAGACAGTTGTGACATTTCCATGGTATCATCAGCCAATCAGCAGTTCCTATCCTCCTGCCCACCAAATTCCCTTTAAAAACGCTAGTCTCTGAATTCTGGGGGTGGCATTTTTAAGAAATACCTTCCATACTCCTCCCTCAGCTACTGTGTGATATTAAAGTCTGTCTCTACTTGTAACAGCTGTGTCAGTCTTTGGTTTTTCTGGGCAGTGGACATAAGGACCTGTCAGGCTGTAACATGAACCTTCAGTGAATTGTAAAGGACCTGTCAGGCTGTAACATGAGCCTTCAGTGAGTTGTAATCTTTTTGCTGTTGGAAGTTCTTGCCTTAATGTTGATGGTTGCTGGTTGGTCAGGGTGGTGGTGGCGGAAGGTTGGAAGAGTGGTGGCAATTTCTGAAAGAGCAATGAGGTTTGCTGCATTGATTGACACTTCCTTTCATGAAATTTTTTCTATGTGTGTGATGCTGTTTGGTAGCATTTCACCCTTAGTAGAATTTCTTTCAAAGTTAGAGTCACTCCTCTCAGTTGCCCCATGGATACCTGAAACTGTGGATAGCACCAAACCCTATATATACTATGTTTTTTTCCCTGTAGATACATACTTATGATAAAGTTTAAATAAGGAGATTGACAATAACTATTAAAATGTAACTATTATAACAATATGCTGGCATCACTACGCTTGCGTTTGGGGGTAAAATAAGGGTAACTTGAACATGAGCTCTGTGATACCATAACAGTTGATCACCAAGATGGCTACTAAGTGACTAACGGGTGGGGAGTATAGCCAATGTGTCTCCACTGGGCAAGAGATGATTCATGTCCTTGTGGGATGGAGCAAGAAAGTTCAAGATTTCCTCATGGTTCTCAGAAAGGTGTGGCGTTTAAAACATGAATTTTTTACTTCTAACATTTTTCATTTAATATTTTCAGACTATGGTTGACCATAGGCAATTGAAACTGTGGAGATAAGTGGGGACGATTGTTTTCAAGTTCTTGTTAATTTTCAAGTGTTTGTTAATTTTCTTAATTTAAAGTGCTCTTGTAGTTGGCCCCAGGGAGCTTGTGAGGACATGTATGTTTCCATGTGCTGGAGGGTAAGGTCTCTTTTATGCATTCATCAAAAATATTTGACAATTATTATGTACCAGGTACCACATTAGGACCTGGAGTCAGAACAAAACTTACAAAAGAAATTTCTGATGGTCCTTAAATTCTAGTGGGGGGAGGCGGATTATACGCCAGATGTGTTTCTGTCTTCGATAGAGACAAGGGCTGTAGGAAAGGTGCTATAGCACGTTGAATGATAGGGCGTATTAAGGAGAAGAATCAAGCAGCGGAAGGAGTTGGCATTTTTAGGAAAGGTGACTTGAAAACACTCATGGAAGTGACATTTGAGTAATGATCTGAAAGAGATGAGCAGAGAGGGCACTGAAATGGAGCGCGGGAAGGAGAAGGAGTTTGTGTTGTCCTCCAGAATCCTTCAAAGTTCTCAAAACTGAGGAGAGAATGATGTGGAGAGGGACTCTTCCACAGCCAGGGGTGGGCTTGAATGCCACTCGAGACAGAACTTTGAACTTGTTACTGTCATCGTCTATGGTTCTAAAGAAGTCTGGCAGGGTTTGGGATCACATTAGTGATATGTGATTTTTTTACTTATAGATTATATTAATTTTAATGATAAAAATATTTAAATGGAATAATCTTCAGATTCTCATAGATTTTATTTCTTAGTCAGTTTAAATTTTTCAATGAAATTACGTTTCATTTTAAATTGACAAACAATAATTGTGCGTATTTATGCCATACAGTGTGATGTTTCAAGGTATGTGTACATTGTGAAAGAATCACTAAGATCTCCCTTTCCTTATTCTCTCTCTTCCTCAACGAGCCTCTACTAACCACCATTTTATTCTTTGCTTCTGTGAGTTGGACTCTTTTTGATTCCACACATAAGTGAACTTCTTTTTTTGAAAGTTAATTAAATAATCTATTTATTTATTTAAGAGCTGGGGGTACATGTGAGAATTTGCTACATAAGTAAATTACATGAAGGCAAAGTTTGAGCTTCTAGCAAGTTCTAGTTCTCTCCTCATCTAGTAGTGGACATGGTATCCCAAGGGTGGTTGTGTGCCCTCTTTACACCCTCCCTCCCTCTCCCCTTTCATGGTACTCAGTGCCTGTTGTTCCCACCTTTGTGCCTGTGTGTCCAGTGATTAGTGAAATTCTTTTAGGGATTTTAAAATGCAACGATATGGTTGCTATCTCATTTCCTGCCTTTAGCTGTTTTGAAAAAGAAAAAAGTAATTAAAATATGGACCTGAAACCACACTACGCCTTAGTCGCTCCTTCCCCTTTAGAAGCCTTTCTGGAACTAAAGTGCAACCTGTCATTGATTTTGGTCTTAAAAAAACCCATCCTTCTCCATAATTTAATTTCATTTCTACACAAGTAAAATACCACTTACAACATTGTATATGTCATGCCGAGAAGAATGGAAATATTAATTGCCAGAGCTTCCGTCCAATTTGTGTGTCTCTGAAAAATGTCAGGGATAGGCAGCATGTACCTCTTTTGATGGTGGTGAGTCAGCAGAATAGAGAGAGCTTAAATAGAAGCAGGCCAAGTACATGATAGAGAATGCTTGGGTGTAATTGGCAAAGTTGGTAGGGTAGTGCACCAATTAGCTTGATAACATATGGAAGAGCCTCAGAAGAATATATTACCTTGGAAATGCTAATTGAACAAAGTAGTCTGAAAACAGGCCTTGACGTCTTTCAGCAGGATTTTTCAGAAGCACCAGGTCGTTGCCTCTGCAGTGTCATGGTAGTAATGGATCTCAGTCAGCAATCCAAAGGGGATTTCAATTTCAATTAAAAGTTTTGCTCGACCTTAAGCTCTTCTCTCTCCCCGTTTTATTCAGATCAGATGGACTCAAGTTATTTGTGCACTTAGAAGGTAATAAACTCCTGGTAGGTCCCTATGAAGCACCTAGCATACCACAGGAGTGCAGCCAAAGTTTGCAGAATTGAACAATGTAGGGTGGCAGAATGTACCACCTCAAAACATGCCATGTTGGCATAAGGATTACTTTGTGCTGAAGGTAACTGAGGGGAAGCAGATATGAGAAAAGTTCTCTGCCTTCCCCCCAATTTTTCTAAAAGCAAGACATTAATGTATAAAGTTGTCCCTCCTCTCTGCTCTACCAAGGACAGAAGTTAATCACCAGAGACCACTCTAGATGCCTATCAGCTTCTCAGATGCTTTCCAGCCAGAGGGATCCACACAACAAACTAGCCCTTATCTTCTCTTAGTCTCCCCATATATTTACCTACCCATAATTTGCTGCCTGAGAAACCCAAAGTTCTTTTCCTTTCTTTTATTTTTCTATTGTTAATATACTGTATAAACCCAGGGTCTAACCATCCTTTTGAGTTACTCATCACTGAGTATGCCCATGTGTACACAAGATGCTCATGTTAAACTTCTGCTTAATTTTCGTTTGTTACATTTTTTGACAGTCTAACTTATAGGGCCCCAGTTAGACAAGCTCAGATGGTTAGGGGAAAGAATTTTCTTTCCTCTTGGACGGTGACAGCACTGCCACTAAATCTAATGTCACTTATGGACACTGATAATGATAGTAACAGTGAATCTAGTCCAATTTCCACATAGAACTGATATTTATGGGGCTTTCTGAATAACATAGAAACTGACCCTCCTGTTCCTGAAACTTGATACTTTCCTTTGCCTTATCAGAGTTTCTGTCTCAGGAGTCCAACCCTCAGGCAAGGGACTGAACCTCACTACACAATCAGCTGCCACACTCCTCACTTGTCAAGATTGCTTCCTTACCCCTCCCTAATTGCTGTCTTGCATTATTTTGCCTACTATATAAACCCCAATTTCAATAATTAGGGAGGACAGATTTAAGCCTAAACCTTCCCGCTTTCCTTGACTGAGATCACCAATTAATAAGTCTTCTCTGGCAATACTTGTTGCAGTGATTGGCTTTCTGTGAGGTGAGCAAAGGGACTCGACCAAACTCCTGGTTTTTGGTAACAACTGTTATGGAGAGCTATGTCTGGAGGGTGCCACACTGAAAAGGTGTTCTATAGGAGTGCTCTTACCTTGATAGCAGGTGGGGTATGGTGTAAAACCTGTGGATTCTTTGGCTCGTTTCTAAAATGAATTTTCGAGTGGCCAGCAAAGTTTTCAGACAAAGTTTATTTAGAAAGTAAGAGAGAGAGAGAGAGAGAGAGAGAAGAGACTCACCTCTCCAAGATAGAGGAAGGGGCCAAACCTAGGAAATATGGCGGCCATAGCTCAAAGAACACATGGCTTGGTCAGTGCTTAACAAAACAATGGCAACTGCTATTTGAAGGTGAATGCCTTTTAAACTTAACTTCCCTTTGATGGGGCAGGTCATTAAGGTGAATCTGTAGCTAGAAAGTTAAGTAGTTTGTCCAAAGTGATGTGGCTTTTGTAAGTCCTAGGCTTGGAGTTTGAATCCTCTCTCCACCATACTAGTTACTCTCCCTCCAGATAATCTTGGTAGTTTTTCATAAGAACCCAAACAAGCAAAACAAAAAACAATTTTTGAAGTTTTTACATATTATAATGTTTTGTTAAACCACCAGACAAGGTCACACATAAAAAGAACCTTTAGCACAGATTGAAAAATGAGGACTTTTCACTTTTATGGCTGTGTCCCACTTAGAATCACTTTTCATCTAAAAAAAAGAAGCAATTTCATAAAGTGCTAATTTTAATCAACTTGCATCTGCGTAAGGACCTCCAGCCCTACTCTTGCATATTCTAGTACGTAATTTTCCCCTTTCCAGGCTAGACAGTGCTGAAAAGATTTATAACCGGATTTGTAGTTCCATGTACTGGTAAAACCATGATGCTGTTTTCTCCAATTTCAAATGTGTCCTTTTTTCCTGATTATTATTTACACCGAAGGGCCTCACTTAGTATAGCAATACATGTCAAATGATATACAAAAAATCAGAGTAATTTCAGGCTTTTTCTACCTGTGAGAAAAGTTGACTTATTCAGCAATTCCTGAGTTGAGATAAAGAGATCACACATTTTTCTCAGTTTTTTTCTCTTCATAATTCCGATATGCTACAGTGGCACCTGGAATGGTCTCCACCACCCAATACAAATGTTATAGTTTGATGTGGTTGTTTTTGTTAAAGTAGAACAAAAACCTGGCCTAAAACCGCTCTATGAAGGCTCAGAAATAGAGTATTTTTTTCTTTCTCTCTCTCAGAAATAGTTTTAAAAGGCACCCTTTCGTTTCAGAGGTTGAAGGCCAGGTAAGTTCTCAGGAGAGCTAAACCAAACAGCTTTTTCTAGCGGGCATAAATCTGCTTTTATGGAGTCCTGACACTCACTCCACTATGCACATACAATCAGAGTTGTTCCTTTCTCTGTGTGTTATGAGATTGTACCTGCTCAACATAGGTGAGTTATAAAATTCATCTAAAATGACTTTTTTAATGTAGATTTTTGTTTTAAAGAAAGAAAAAGAGGCATATCATACATACACATTTACCTACCCCACATTTTTCACATTCTTCTACATCGTGCCTGGCGAGTGGTGTCCTAGTCAACAGAAATGGTTGTTCATGGTGTTGCTCATTTCAGACATATGTGCTCTCTTCTTCCTCTTCAGTCTCCAGAGGACTTGATGAGATTGCTGCATTTTCTGTTTGTTTTTTAAACATGTTTGTGATATCATTTCATTGTTAACCTCAGCAAATTGCACCATTTGTCTCCTCCAGCGGAGGAATTCAGTAGGCTGAACTTAAGCTAGGTCTACCGAAATAACTGTCCCTGAAAATCATCTTGCTTCTTCTCCTAAGTCATGGAATAAAGGTCTCCTTCAAGGCTGGTCCTTCTTCCGGGCTCCTCAGGGTGTCTCTGATCTTCACCCTCTCTCTTTCGGCTTTCAGTTGTCCTTCTATGTAAACAGACATACGGAGATGTTGTGTACGGGCATTCTTCCTCGGTCTCTCTTTCTCTCCCCTCCACCCCATACTTCTGAGTGAGCCACTGACGTAGTGGGGGGTTCCAGAGGCAGCTGCTAGCCTCCACCCCTCAAGGCAATGAGCCTGGTTGAGGACAGCATCCCTGGGGGACTGGAAGAGGCTTGAGCTGACAGGGTCATTGTGCCTCAATGACTGATCTTATGGTGCTAGGGGCTATTCATTATCTTCTCGTCTAATTGTGGATCTTCAATCTTTTCTTGGGTCTGCTTCATAGGATAATAGATCAGAGTGTTCATGAAACAATCACGGGTGTTCATTTTCAGAGTAATTAGTTTGTGTTGCAGACATAAATAAAAAATTAATCAGATGATTGCTGGTGAACAGTATGTATATGCGAAGATGGTTTCATCTGGTTTATCGTTATTCTCAAGGACTCGTCCTTTAAATATAAACCTCTTTAGAAGGTTTAAAATGCCAGCAAGATTCTTCACTAAAGTTCCAGATAAACGATGCCCTGTCTGTGTTTATAAAGATAATAGGAAAAAATAGACTACAGGGTGATTACCTGGTCAATTTAACCACATCAGGATGAATTGTTTTTAAACTTGTCTTTGTATTGGTCCTTAGGAAAATAAATTTAATTCTCCCTTTTTCAAATGTAGATTCTTATTATCTTTATGATCTTAATTCAAGTTTTTCATCACTCAAAGGTCAATATGTATGTATGATATGCCTCTTTTTCTTTCTTTAAAAAATAAAAATCTACATTAAAAAGTCATTTTAGATGAATTTTATAACTATATACAAAATTTGAACAATAACTTGGTTATTTAGTTTACCAATGCCATTGGAAGCAGTTAATTGTGAATATGCTGGGAGAGGAAGCATTTCCAATTTCAAATGGGTAATCATAGATATTTGGGAACGATGTTTGCCAAGCTATGATAGGAGGATAATAGCCACTAGAAAGCATCATTAGGCTTTTACAGTTTTATTTAAATAAAACAATAAGCTTATGCTTTCTGGACATAAATATTTATACAGAACAAACATATCTTTATTTGACCTTTAAATTGCATTAGTAACAACTACCATTTATTGCAGGTTTTACATGTACAGTATTACCAGGCTAGATATTCCTTTTTTTTTTGAGTTGGAGTCCTACTCTGTCACTCATACTGGAGTGCAGTGGCCACTCCCGGCCACCGCAGCCTTGACCTGTTGGGCTCTGGCGATCCTTCCGCCTCAGCCTTCCATGTAGCTGGAACTACAGGCGCACGCAACCACGCCTGGCTAATTTTTGATTTATTGTAGAGATGAGGTCTCGTCAAGTTGCCCAGGCGGGTCTAGATATTCTTGTTATTCCCCTTTTATAGATACGAAAATCAATGTTCATATCTTTCATATTTTTATCTACCTTATTTCTGAAGAGTGAAAATAAACTGTACTGGAAAACTTGGAGTTGAATAAGGTTTAGTGAGTTAATGAACTATGTGACATGTTTTTTAATTCAAAAGAAAAGGACACTAAATATACAACCTTATGCACAACATAATTAGAAACTGTAATCTCTTATCCTGTTTTGGGAGTTTTAACAGACAGTAAATGAAAACTCTTCCACTGCACAGAGTACTGTAGACATAAATGTGAGTACAAATATATTTGTTTGCTGCATTGGATTTTGCATATTTTTTGATGAAAGAGTATTTTAGAAAAAAAAATCTTTAAATCTGAAAAATTATTAGCCAGGTGCGGCAGCTCACGTCTGTAATCCCAGCACTTTGAGAGGCATAGGTGAGTGAATTGTCTGAGCCCAAGGGTTCAAGACCAGCCTGGGCAATTTGGTGAGACCTCATCTTTACAATAATAATAATAAAAAACTTAGCTGGGTGTGGTGGTGCACACCTGTGGTTCTAGCTCCTTGAAGGCTGAGGTAGAATGATCGCCTGAGCCCAGTGGGTCAAAGCTGCGGTGGCTGTGAGTGTGCCACTGCACTCCAGCCTGGGTGACAGAGTGAGACTCCACTCAAAAGAAAAAAAGAAAGAAAAAGTATTAATACTATAAAAGAGGGATTGGCAGTAGTGGAACATTGCTGGAGGCTGGGAGGACATAACATCAAAAGGATACCTGATCCTAAACCAGGCAAAGTGAGGACCAACGAGAAGCCCAACCTTCACCTGCGTGCGGACCACTTGTGTACCTAATCCTGACTTGTACCCCACATCTTTTAACTAAAATATAAAAAAATTTTTACTTATTTTGCTCAATTTTTCCCTTTCAAAACCATAATGCATATAATATTATACCAATTTAAAAAATATGCAAAACCAAAGAACAAATCTGCTTTCTACCAATTTTTTTTTTTTTGTTATGAGTTGACATCTCACTCTGTTGCCCAGGCTGGAGTGCAGTGGCATACTCAAGGCCACCTCAGCCTCAACCTGCTGAACTCAGGTGATCTTTCTACCTCAGCCTTCTGAGTAGCTGGAGCTACAGGCGCATGCCACCACGTCTGGCTAGTTTTTTGATTTATTATAGAGACGAGGTCTCACCAAGTTGCCCAGGCTGGTCTCGAACACCTGGGCTCAGGCAATCCTCTCATCTCGGCCTCCCAAAATGCTGGGATTACAGACTTGAACCACCGTGCCTGGCTTCTACCACATCTTACCTTACCCAATTTTTCTTCCTAGCGTCAGCCACCGTAATCAATGTTCTGTGTATCTTTCCACAAACTTTTATGTATGCACAACTATCTATTTAAAGCTTTTTAAAAAAAAATGTAAACGTTTTTAGTTTCAAGGGCTATGTGTGCAGGTTTGTTACATGGGTATATTGCATGCTGGTGAGGTTTGGGCTCCTATAAAGCCCATCTGCCAAATGGTTTGCATGGTACCCGATACATCTTTTAAACACACACACACACGCGCGCGCGCGCGCACACACACACACACACACACACACACACACACACAATATTAGCATGCTATATAAACTGCACTTTTTTTTTTTGCTTGACAACATATCTGGTGGATTGTTCCATATCAGTTAATAAGTTGTTTTTCATTATTTTTTCAACAACTGCAAATGTTCTGTCATATAAACACATCATAATTTACCTACTGTGTCTCAGATTTAACCATCTTCCCAGATAAATAAACAAAAAAGACTTTCATTTTGTTTTCTCTCTCTCTTCCTTTTTTTTCATGTGTTAGGATCTGACCTTCCCTAACAGTCATCATTTCTTGCTCCACTGTTCCTGAGCAAACACAGCATGTATGACATGAATTTGCTTTTTCACATTTGCACAGCATCACATCTGCTCGTCAACTTACTTTGACAATGAATAGAGAATTTGGGATCTTTCTCATAATCTGCTGAAAACCAAGTTGAAGTTCACCAATCCTGGGATCTTGAACCAACATGTCATTGAAGTAATTTTCATTCTGTCACTCCTGTCCAGGAGGAATTCAGTATTCTCCCATAACGATCTCTACCTGGATGAATGCTCTAATCTATACAATTTTTAATAAGATTGCTTATTAAATCTGCTGATGAGCTTTATCAGAGTCAGCATTTATCAGTATATACATATCTGCATTACGAAAATTCAGTAAAACAAAAATGCAATGAGTATTGCACTATTACAGGTGATAGACTAGATGTGGCGATACAAAGATAAATAGGGCATGGTTTTTACCCTCAAGGTTATATAGTAAGTTTTCAGAAACAGATATAAAAAGAGGTAAGGTCTACTTTCTCCAAGGCTTGATTTTTGTCTTATGGGATTCCATACTTGTTGAAAACTTGTGTATGTTAGACTTACTGTATTAAACAAAGGTAATTGTTGTCTAGTAAGGGTATCTGATTTTCAACCACCTAAATGGTATATTCCTCTAGACCTGTCTTGTGTGGAGAACTACCTTGAGGGAATGGTAGCTTCCAAGTACACTATGAGGTATGTATCTCAGAGGTCACAGAGCAGAAAGGCTTACAGACCAAATTAAAATACTTGTGTCATATGACTTATTGAATCAACTTAAAGTACACAATGAGTAGCAAGGTTGAGGAGATGGAGTAAGTTAAAATTCTTAGATTAGGGTCCAAGTAATTCAAAGGAACACGATACCCGAGTCCTGAGTAACGTAATATTCATATATCTTCTTTTTTTCTCTCTCTTCCTTGCCAATGGTAACAATTGAGAGAAGATGAAAGACATCAGTCTTCCTTGTGGATGGTGTGGTTATGAAATCAGAGTTTAGGTTTGAGCTACAGGTTCACAGAGAAGAGTCCTAAGCTAATATTCCATGCTTGTTCTACTCAGGTACACAGTGGGACAGAGTGAGACCAGTGGGTGACAATATGGGAGTGACAGAGCTGTCATCCTAGAAGTCGCATGATTTGGTTCTTCCACACATTTCTGTCTCTAGGCATCACTCTTGTTTGCTCCATTATATTTTTAGTTTATTCTGTTGATCCATGATTGACATGACTTACGGATTACTGTGTCTATATTTAATGCATCACATGAGTTCTACCTATGTCTCATGAGTTACTTGCTTACACATTATCTGTACTTAACGTATTCTCCAGTTTTGACTGCTTCTTATAACCTTTGCTAAATATGCCTAACAATTTTTGTGAATTTGGTCCATCCTGTTTCTTTTCTGGTCTTCTCTAGCAGAATTGAATATTCTTAAACAGCTACAGAAAATGCACGTTATAAGACCTTGTTTTGAATTCCAGTCCCATGTTCTATGTGATATTGTGTTGCAGTTTTAATAGTTCCAAACTGAACTTGTCTTTTACTCTGAAAGCCTTCTTGGTTATTTTTTAAATAATGGCATGAATTTTCACCCCAGTCTTAATGTTCTCTTTACTTCTGTCTCTTTATCAGAATCACTAAGGCCTGTGGCCTTTGCCTTCCCCTCTTTTCCATCGCCACAGATTCAGCCCCAGTCTTCCATACTTCTCTGTGGGATGATTAACATAGCATATTAACTGATCTTCCTATTCAAAGATGCTTCTGTTTGATGCCAGTTATTTTTCTGCAATGTGATCTGATTCCTGACTTTCTGTCCATCAGCCTCCCATTCCAATTCCTCACTTATTACTCTGTCTCCTAAAAGTCATGCATATTCATATATGTGAGTACTGGCATGTGTCCTTTTTTTAAAAAAATTTTTTTTGAAATAACTATAGGTTTCCAGGAAGTTGCACAAATGATGTAGAGATGTAGATTTTTTGTGTACCCTTCATCCAGCTTCCCCTGCGTACATATTCTTTGTGTGTGTGTGTGTGTGTGTGTGTGTGTGTGTGTATGTTTTTTGAGCTGGGGTTTTGCTATATTGCCTAGGCTGAAATGCAGTGGCTATTCACAGGTGTGTTTGTAGCTCTCTACAGCCTCAAACTTCTAAGCTCAAGGGATGCTCCCACCTCAGACTCCACACAACTAGGGCTGCAGGTATGCATCACTGTTCCTGGTTAATTACCTGGTATATTCTTTTTTTTTTAAAGACTTTTATTTTTATTATTTATTTATTTTTGGGTTGGAGTCTTACTCTGTTGCCCAGGAAGGCAAAACCACGATACCACTGAGGTGGAGACCAAAAAGTGACTGAAACAGATCTCAATCGACTGACAATTTTCTTTTGCTACGGTTGAAGGTACACCTGGAAAAAAAAACCACACAAATCACCGCAGTGTCTCAGAACCATGGTTTTTTCTGAAGTGGGTTTTGAGATCTTTAGTATTTAAAGGAGAAAGAGTGGCAGCTGGGGAGGGAGGAAAAAAGGAATAAGAAGGGTGGAAGTCAGGCAGTGAGGCAAAAGGTTACATTCTTCTGAAGGCTTTGAGTAGCACTCAGTGAATTTAAATTATTATTTATTTTTTGAGTTGGAGTCTCACTCTGCCGCCCAGACTGGAGTGCAGTGGCCGCTCCCGGCCACCGCAGCCTCGACCTGCTGGGCTCCGGCGATCCTTCCGCCTCAGCCTTCCGAGTAGCCAGAATTACAGTCATGCGCTACCACGCCCGGCTGATTTTTTTGATTTATTGTAGAAGTGAGGTCTCACTGCCCAGGCGGGTCTAGAACCCACGGGCTCAGGCAATCCACTCACCTCAGTCTCCCAAAGACGCGGGATTACAGGCTGAGCCACCGAGCCCGGCTTGAATTTACATTTTACACATGAAAAGAGGGTGTAGAGGAACACTCTATTATGTGTTCCTCTAGTGCTCAGAAAAGTCTGCATTTCACATAAGATACAGTAAACATATGGAAAGACAGAGTAGAGGAAGAAGTCTATTATGTATTGGTCTCCTGGTAGGCAGGGTGATGATTTCTTGTCTTGTTTCTTATCTGTGAGTGTAAACTGTTGATTTACATTGCCAGAGTGAGATCCAAAGAAGAGCTCTGCTTTTAGGACTAATCCACAGGGTTACATGTATTCTGAAAGATTTGGAGGTCCACAAGGAATTTCCTCGTGAGCCATCTGTGAAGGAACCCATCTGGGGAGACACGTGGCCCTCCACTGAAGCAGCCTCCTGTCTGGGAACAAAAGGAAGGCATTTTTTTCTTTTAATTTTTTTATTTTAAAGATGTAGAGTACAATTCAGGGTTAGGTATACAGATGTTCATGATGCAGGTGCCCTTGTTGAAGAGGTGTGCCACCCCCCTCCCCCAGCAGATTCCTACTACTGCAAATCCTGCATCCCCATTCCACCCTCCAGCAGTTTCCTGCTACTGTCAATCTTTTTTATATAGCATTACCATAATTGTCCAAGGTCCGCTTATGTGTGAGAACATGTGGTATTTAGTTCTTTGTTTCTGTGATAGATCACTCAGTATTATAGACTCTAAGTCCATCCAGGTTGCTGTGAAGTTCATAATTTTGTCCTTCTTTATGACTGCATAATATTCCATCGTGTATATGTAATACATTTTTTTTATCCAGTCCTTTTTGATGGGCAGCACAGTTGGTTCCATGTTCTTGCTACTGTGAACAATGCTGCCATAAACATATGTGTGCAGGTATCTTTTTTAATAGAGTGATTTGAGTTTCTCTGGGTATATTCCCAGTAGGGGGATTGTGGGGGTCGCATGGAAGATTGATTTTTAGATCTTTTAGGAATTGCCACACTGTTTTCCACAGAGGCTGTACTAGTTGACACTCCTACCAACAGTTCCCTTTCGCCACATCCCCTCCAGCTTCTGCTGTTTTTTGAGTTATGATGGCCAACCTGACTGGAGTTAGGTGGTATCTCAGTGTAGTTTTCATTTGCATCTCCTTGATGACTAGTGAGGCTGAACATTTTTTCATGTATATGTTGGCTGCTCATATGTCTTCTTTTGAGAAGTGTCTATTCATATTTTTTGCCCACTTTGTAGTGGGGCTGTTTGTTTTTTTTCTTTTAGGCACATTTGAGTTCCTTGTAGGTACTAGATGTTAGGCCTCTGTCAGATATACGGTTGGCAAATATTTTTTCCCAGTCTGTGGGCTGTCTTCCTGCTCTCTTGATGGTTTCCGTGGCTTTGCAGAAGCTTGAATGAGGTACCACTTGTCTATCTTATCTCTTATGGCATGGGCACTTGGGTTTTGGTCAGGAATTGTTTGCCAGTTACAATTTCCATCAGAGTGTCTCCTGCATTTTCTAAGGTTCTTATAGTTTGAAGTTTTATGTTTAGGTCTTTAGAGTTGATTTTTGTGTATGGTGATAGGTAGAGGTCTTGTTTTAATCTTCTCATGTGGTCAGCCAGTTTTCCCAGCACCATTTACTGAATAGGTTCTCCTCTCCCCAGTGACTGGTGGTGGAAGCTTTGTCAAAGAGGAGTTGGTTGAGAAATTAAGGTTTTGCTTCTGGAATCTCTATCCTGTTCCATTAGTCTATATGCCTGGTCTTGTAACAATACCAGGCTCCTTTGATTATTGTAGCTTTATAATAAAGTTTTAAGTCTGGGAGGGAGTGTGTTACTTCCTGCCTTTTTTTTTTTTTTTGTTTTTGCTGAGGATTGTTTTGGCTATTCGTGGTCACTTATGTTTCCATATGAATTCCTGTATTGCTGTTTCCTGGTCTAAGAAGAATGCTGCTGGTAATTTAATAGGTATTACCTTAAATCTGTAGACAGCCTTGGGTAGTATGGACATCTTAACAATGCTGATTCTTTCAATCTATGAGCATGTAATATTTTTCTATTTGTTTGTGTCATCTTTGATTTCCTTGAGCAGTGTTTTGTAGTTTTCATTTAAAAGTTCTTTCATGTCTCTGGTTAGGAAGATGGAAGGCAGTTTTTTTTGTTTTTTTGTTTTGGTGTGTGCATGTACCCCATTTCTAAAGCTCAGCTTTCCCTTTGGCATGGTGAGTTTGGGGTCTTGAAATTCTGTTTTCTTTCACAGAGAAAATGGGTGATCATGGTGTCTTTCATATGCATGCTCACTTTCTCGCCTACCATTGATGAAGGGTCCACCACTACCATGTCCGTCAGCATGCCCGGTCATGACAACTGAGCACCCGGTCATACCCCTGGACTCTATGAAGTCACATCCTGTTCCTCTCAAGCTTCAGTGCAGTCTCACAAGATCCTTCCTCAAAATAGCCCATCTCATATCTTTCTGGGGAAGATTAGACCTTGTCTTAGAGGCTGGTTGGGAATAGATTCCATCCTGTTTTTTTCTTTCTCTCTCTGTTTTTCTTTTTCAAATTTCTTTTCCCTCAAGGCCCCTGCACAAACTCTTCTTCTTTCTTACATTAGTTCAAATACTAAACACTTCCATATACATCACTTATGCCATTGTAGCTTAGGCATAACTGGAAGATCCAGCAGGTTGGTTAAGTTGGAGGTAGGGTTGTTATTCTTATGATCATAATCCCTATTAACAAACAGCATCATGTCTGAACATTTGACACAACTTTTTTTGCCTTTAGTCCTACATTAAATTTTAAGAAAGAGAAAGTGTGTTTATTGTCTGTTTGTTTTGGTGGTGGGGGGGTGGAAAGCAAGTTAAGTATTCCTTCAGCTGTGAATTAGAAGCAGAGAAGAATCACATTTCACATCATTTTGTTAACCTCAGCTGGTGTTCAGAAATGGCATTTCTACTCTCCGGCACTAAAGTTACCTTTCTCTCTTTTCTCTTCCTGACATCCTGGAAGTGAAAACTAGAACATTTCATCAGTTTGGGGACAAAGGTAAGAACCAATGGAGTTAGATACAGCACTTTCATTCTTGGCAACACTTGACTTTGAAGGAGCAGTGGGAAATGATTTTCAAGTGGGTCTTAGGAGAAAATCTGAAGGCCTGCCTCTCTGCAGGGTGGAATATCCATCTCCGTCCTGAGTAAATCATTCAAAACAATAGGGCCAGAGGCAGATGAATGCTGTCAATCAGCACCTGCTCCTCTGCTCTATAGAACTTACAAGAATGGGGATTGGTTGCATAGAATAGTTAATTAAAGAAAAATTAAATGGAAAGTAAGTTAGCATTTCAGAACCATTTCAGTAAAAAAAAAGTATTTTGTAGCATGAAGATTTAGAAGTCATAGACTAACTCACCACAAATAAATGATAAACGTATGGGGTGATGGACATGCTAACTACCCTGATTTGATCATTATACAATGTATATGTATCAAAACATTGCATTGAACCCTATAAATATGTACAATGACAATATGTCAATTTAAAAAAGACTTTGTAGGCTAAATAAGATTATCTTGGTTTTCTGTAAAGGGCACATCAATGAAGAATTTTAGGAAGTGATAAATGTTTCTTCTATAGAAGACTTTTTCTCATCTAATTCCATACTAAGTACCCTGGATTGATTGTAAAAGTATAGCACTAAAACTAATTTTTCATCTAAAAATAAGTTATTAAATTTTTGTTCTTCAAAGCGGTTATTTCTGGTCAAATTTTATCCCAAGTGTAGTTACTGTATGTTGCCTGGCATCATTCTCTTGTCAATTTTGCTATTTTTGGCAACTAGCTGCCTCTGTACTTATAATGAATACCTAATTAATACCACATCTTGCCCTACACGTGAACAAAATCTTCTTTTTGGAATCAATAAAAATAAAATGAGAAAAGATACAATATAGACATTTTATTTCTGTATTCCTAATTAGAATATTAAAACTATAATACTTTGGTATTAGACAAAATTTTTTAGTGTTATTGAAATATCCAATATAACATTTACATTTATGGATTACTATGTCTTGGTGGTAGCTCTCTCAGAATCCCAGAGCTGGTAACTGCCTTTGAGGAAGAAGGCACGCCTAGATATTACAGACCATTGCTGTCTAATCCATATATATTATAAGCCTCATATACAATTTGAAATCTTCTAGTAGTTACACTTAAAAAAGCTAAAACACAATATGTTGATTTTTAATTTAATTTAATTTTTATTATAAAGATATGGGGTACAATTCAAGGTTAGGTATACAAATATTGATCATGCAGGTATCCTTGTTAATGAGATATACCCCTCCTTCCCCTAGCAGTTTCCCTCAACTGCCAATCCCATCCCCCCTCCACTGACAGTTTCCCACTACTGCCAATCCCTTTCTTATAGTATTATAATTGTTCAAGATTTGTTTATGAGTGAGAACATATGAAATTCTGTTCTTTGTTTCTGTGATAGATCACTGAGTATGATTGACTGTAAATCAATCCAAGTTGCTGCAAATTCCATATGTCTGTCCTTCTTTATGGCTGTATAAAATTCCATTGTGTATATGTACCACATTTTTTAATCCAGTCCAGCTTCGATGGGCAACATGGTTGGTTCCATGTTTTTGCTATTGTGAGTAGAGCTGCAACAAACATACGTGTGCAGATATCTTTTTTGTAGAACGATTTAAGTTCCTCTGGGTATATTCCCAACAGGGGAACTGCTGGGTCAATATGTTGATTTTAATAGTGTGTTTTACTTAATACAATGTATCTAAAATGTTATCATTTTAATATGTAACAAAAATATAACAAATTGAAATATTTTATGTTCTTTTTTAAAAAATCATTCTAAGACTTCAATATCCAGAGTGTATTTTATACTATCTCAATTTGACCTGGCCATATTTCAAATTCTCAGTTGAATTTAAAACCACATATGACTAGTGGTGACTGTATTAGATACATTGGCTCTAGAAGATGACAAGTATAGCAAAATTAGTGCATGTTCTAAGTATATATATAACGATATACAATTTTGAAACATGCCTCCAACAATGATAGATATTCTGAATATAAATATTTGTTTTTTATTAGATTGTGGGATCTCACAGGTACTAAAGACAGGCATATTACAGATTATAGGTATTTAAAAGAAAATTAATCTAAAAAATCTTTTAAAAAATTTAGCCACAGCTTCTTTTTCATGTGTAAATATTAACACATGTATCATTTGAGTTTCTCTGCCTTGCCTTAATTTTGATCAATAGCTATTTTTTCAAAGTCTTCATCACTTCTTTATGACCTGAGTCTTTTCTTAATTTTTCTTGTTAAAAATATATTGAATGAATAAATTCAAGAGCTCAGCAATTTTAGAGCCAACATTGCAATCTTTTCACTATTAGTCGAATGCTCACTTTTCAAATATGTGTGGTTTTAAATTTGCACTTAGAAACAATCCTTTGCTTTTCCCTTTGATAAATGACTGTTATTGAGGTAAATACAACATATTCTTAATGGATGTCTCACTCTTTCTGTCCATTTGAAATTCTGTCTGTTAAATTCATCTTCCACAACTTGGATTGGCTCATATCTTTAAACTTATGCTAAAATACACCCGTAACATTCTTGGATTGTACACAGTCTTGTTTAAGACAGAAGCCAGCAACTTTTCCCCGTAAAGGGCCTGACAGTAAATATTTTTTTTTTTTGAGTTGGAGTCTCACTCTGTCACCCAGACTGGAGTGCAGTGGCTGCTCCCGGCCACCGCAGCCTCGACCTGCTGGGCTCCGGCGATCCTTCCGCCTCAGCCTTCCAAACAGCTGGAATTACAGGTGCGTGCTACCACTCCCGGCTCATTTTTTGATTTTTATTGTAGAGATGAGGTCTTGCCAAGTTGCCCAGGTGGGTCTCAAACCCGCGGGCTCAGGCAATCCACTCACCTCAGCCTCCTAAAGGTGTGGGATTACAGGCTGAGCCACTGAGCCCGGCTAGACAGTAAATATTTTAGGCTTTGTGGACTGGCCATATAATCTCTGTCATAACTACTCTGCCACTGTAATTTGAAAAGCAGCCATAGACAATATGTGAATGAATGAACATGACAGTGTTTTAAAGCTTTATTTACAAGCAGACACCACTGGCTGGATTTGGCCCACGGGGCTTGGTTTACCAAACTAGATAGAAGAGACACACCTTAACAAAATGTTTATTTAGTAGTTGCACCACAACTTTCACCTCCTGTTACTAGGAAATATCTAAACCACCAAAATGGCTTTCTCTTGAATCATGTCACATTTTCCATAAGAAGGCATGAATTTCTTAAGCAAATTCTTATGGCTCAAGGTAACTATTTTTTAAGGTAACTATTTTGTTAGGTAAGGTACATGTTTGGTTGCTCTAACAGAAACTGTTAAAATAGTGGCTTAAGCAAAATAGAAGACAATTTTAGTCACACAAGCTCCCCATGTGTAAGCAGTCTAGGGATGATATGTTGACTCCAAGCTGGTGCCCCGGGGTGGTACTTTATCTTTATACCCATCATGGCTCACTGCTACCTGGTCTGCTTTGAAGCTAGCAGGGAGAGGAAGAGAGAAGGGGTCAGGAGCATTCTTTCTCTTTAGGAGAACCTAGGGGCCAAAAGAAAACTTCCCCTTTGCCCTCTGAATGTTTGCTGGAAAGTCAACTGATAAAAGGCGGGAGAAAAGGCATATAAAATTTATTATAACGTGCAAAAGCAAGGAAGAATAGCATGAGAATGATTACGCAATAACCTAATGAGGTACAGATATTTATATACCCTTCTTAATAGGGGAAGAGAAGATGGGGAAACTGTGGCAATCTGAGGTAAAGTAAGTTGTTTAGGGGGAAATAAATTGACTTGGAGAACATACAATGGCCTTGGTCAAAGTCTGTTGGGAGCTCCAAGCAGACAGTAGCTGGTAAATGATTCTCTTTGAAATACTGAATGGAACTGAAATAGAAGAACGGGATGGCATAAGAGTCTGTCCAGGTGTGTTGACAGACTTCAGCCTTTCTTCCTGTGGTATGAGTAAAGTTAACGAAAACTCATAGAGGACCAGAGGTATTTGTTTTCTTCTTGATTCCACACTTTTGGCAGATAAGGAGTGCCTGGATTTAAGAGTGTAGCTTCACCCTGTGCTGTGGGAGAGATAGGGGACTGAGAGATAGGTGTGAGTGAGGGGGAAGGTTCGAGAGACTTTGAGACTTGTTCTTTAGCCCAGCATGTCAAAGTGCCATGTTTGGGGCATCCGTTTCTGAGCCCCAACAAGAGTGCAGCAGGGAAGTTGCTCACATCAATTCTGCTCATATCCCGTTTGTCAGCACTTAGTCATACTGTCTCAGCTGTCTGCAAGAGAGACTGAGAAACAGAGTACTTACTCTGGGCAGCCATGTGCCCAAGTAGAATCAGGGCTTCTCTAACTGTAGAAAAGAAGAAGGAAATTGGAAGGCATGTTGCAGTCTCTGTTGCAACTAACTTTTTGCTTTTAATTTTGTATTTGTAGTACAATAAGGGCCTAAAAAGAGTTACTTACATTTTCAAGTTATTTTTTATTGTACTTTATGTGACAGATTATATCCTGGGCTATTTGGGCATAGAGGTTGTCCTCAGATCCTTAGATGTAACTTTAGAAACAAATAACAGATCTCTATTGTTTATAGATAGAATATTGCAGTGATCCCCAACCTCCTTGGCATCCGGGACCAGTTTTGTGGAAGACAATTTTTCCATGGGCTGGGGTAGGGGGTAGATGGGTTTTGGGATATTACAAGCACATAGCATTTATCTGTGTACTCTATTTCTATTATTATTACATTGCAATATCTAATGAAATAATTATATGACTCACAATTAAAAAAAAACAAAAAGAGGTGCAGACAGAAGTGGTAAATAAAATAATGGATGGGCCACACACAGACTACAACAAGTATAGGATTCTGACTTAAAGCCTGCCACCAGATGCAACTGTGCAATTGAAGTGCATGAACTCACTTACCACTCACTGATAGGGTTTTGATATGAGTCTGCAAGCAATTAATTCATGATGGTCTCTGTGCGATCAAATCTCCCTGCTAATGCTAATCTGTATTTGTCATCACTCCCCAATGCTAGCTAGCATCACTGCCTCAGTGCCACCTCAGATCATCAGGCGTTCGATTCTCATAAGGAACTCGAAACCTAGATCCCTCATGCGTGCAGTTCACCATTGGGTTTGGACTCCTATGAGAGTTTAATACTGTGGCTGATCTAAAAACAGGTGGCGCTCAGGCGGTAATGTGAGTGATGGGGAGCAGCTGTAAAAACAGATGAAACTTCCCTGGCTTGCCTGCCTCTCACCTCCTGCTGTGTGGCCCAGTTTTGAGTATTGACAGAGGAGACAGTGCTGGGGTTTGCTGGTAGACCATGGGAGTTCACAAAGATGGCAAAGTGGGGCGAAGAATCCCAGGCTAAAGCCCAACATGGACAAAGGCACGGAAGTATGAAAGTGCATAGGCCATTTTGGTTATGTAGTGCAGCATGGTGTATCATCTCTGGGAGGATGTGACTGAGAATTTAGTTCAATAATTAAGCAAATATTAATCAAATGGCTCTGTTTAGCTTGAACAGTATCCAGATACTCTTAGGATGCAAAAATGAATGCGGGGTAGTCCTTACCCTTAAGAAATTCACAAAGGAGAACACATGTCAAAAATAAACTCTAATTGGGTGAGGGTGGATCAGTACAATAGTAGACTGCTAGGTATTGGTCCGTGGCCTGGGGGCTGGAGACTCCCGGAATATTGTCTGAGAACTTGTGTGGTGAATATCTTGCATACACTACTATTCACACTTCTGAACATATAGAAGACATTGTTAATAAATCATAGCATTCTTTCCCACAGAGGTTTGACTGGGTCTTCGAATCTTTTACACCCAGCTCCAGACAGCCTCTACCCATCATCTTGAGTTGGTGTGCAGTCAGTGAATCATTCTGCCTTCTTGGCTTAACGTTTTACCATTTTTCTTTTTGTTTCTTTGACACCAATTTCATCTATAGATGTCGACATGACAATATATGAATTGAGTTTTTTTGGTTGTTGCTCAAGTCAACTCTTTTCTCTCAACTTTTGTCAAATTTTTATCTTTTTGTTACTTGCAGATCACAACATCATCTCATTTTTTTTTTTTTTTTTTTTTTTGAGTTGAAGTCTCACTCTGTTGCCCAGACTGGAGTGCAGTGGCCACTCCCGGCCATCGCAGCCTTGACCTGCTGGGCTCTGGTGATCCTTTCACCTCAGCCTTCTGAGTAGCTGGAATTATAGGCACGCGCTACCATGCCCGGCTGATTTTTAAAAATTTTTATTGTAGAGATGAGGTCTTGCCAAGTTGCCCAGGCGGGTCTCGAACCCGCGGGCTTAGGCAATCCGCTCACCTCAGCCTCCCAAGGCGTGGGATTACAGGCTGAGCCACCGAGCCTGGCTATCTCATTTTTATATCACTAACTTTAGTCACAAGACCAAAACCAGGATGATTTTATTCAAGCTTCTAATTTTATAAATAGAGAAACTGAAACCTTAAAAGAGAAAAGGACTTCCCCATGGACACACAGCTAAATAATAGCAGAATTGAAACTAGACTCCAAAGCCTCTGGTTCCTATCGTAGAACTCGTACTTTGTCAAGGTCAAATCAGTAAGTGACAAGAGCAGCCAAAAATCAGTAATGATTATGACAACAATTGAGCAAGATAGATTAATAGCAGAACTTTAATTTCTCAGGTTTTTGCTTCTTGTTTTTGTAGACAGGAACCAACACATTTCTCTTTTCTTATATATAAAAAAATAATATTCTGGGCCATCTTTGCTCCAATGTTTGGCTGCTTCTAAAACTTTTCAGATTGTATAAAATGGATTTGACATTGTCAAAAATAGAATTTGAAGATGGCTTTCTAGGACATCCTCATTTTGGTTAGGCTGTAGAGAAAGGTGCAGCTGTTCTTGTAATACCTTGGCGTTTTCTGTCTCAGTAAAATGCCTTTATGTGAGATTCAAAGTACTGACTTTTGTAGAATATTTTCCAGATTAATGTATGATAGCAGTTTTAAATTCTTTTTAGGGTATTTTGACCCACGGGTCTATCAGGTTATGTTGATTCTCAGAATATTTTGTTCATCTCAAATTGCTTGAACTCTCTCAGGCAAGGCTGTGCCCTTCAATTCTCCTATGTACAAACAGTTTCTTAGCAGGTGTGATACTTACAGCTACTGTACATGAAAACCCTCATCAACAACCAGGGAGGGCTAGATGATCTCAAACCTTCAAGAGTAGAGAAAAAAAATCTCAGCAAAAAGAAGTGCAAGAAAGAGACACTGATTACAAAGCAAGCAAATCTATAGTGTTGACATCTAAGAAGGCATAATCTTGGGAAAAAAACAGTTTTTAAAAGATTGACTAAATCTTTCCATTAAAAACTTAAATTGAATCCTCTAAGTATCAAAAATTATGCCACTTTGGCATGATAAATGGGCCTAGTATAATAAACCAAAGAAAATTTTGATAAGGAACAATTGTTGATTTAACTATTAATTAGAATAAAAGTTTAAAAGATACTAAATTTTTTTTCTCTTTTCATCTTTTTATTTTGAGAGAAGAGCTTGAAAGCAGTGAAACTTCATGACTGTAACAAACGACGGAGCCTATTTTCAGTAAGATGTAGCTAAACCTTGAGCTCAGCTTCCTTTACCAAACCTTGAGAGCATTGTGTTCTCTGTGACACGGAGAGGGAAAAGCCCTCCTCTGTACTCAAACCAAACTTGGAATTACTGGCCATTATTTATAGACCCTCTCTGGATTCATGGACTCTAACTTAATTTTGCTACTTTCAAGTTGGCCATAGTTAATGATCTATTCATAATCCCATCCAAGTTGATAAGCAACTACTCACAAACTCATGTGGCTCCTTTAGTAAGTCTATTTACTTAGTTCTTTAGAAAGTTTATTTATTTAAGAAGCATCTACTACGAGCTAGGTCACAGGGTACCTAAAGTTGGAAAAGTTGAAATCATAGTTCTCAAGGAGTCCAGTGTGAGACAAACAAACACATCGATAACTTCAGGACAACATGGCCAATTGCTAATGCAGCAGTGAGCTCTTTCTGAGTGTTGACAGAGGAGACAGTGCTGGGCTTCACTGGAAGGTCATGGGAGTTCACAAAGTTTGGCAAGTGGGGCAAAGAATCCCCAGTTAAAGCACAACATGAACAAAGGCATGGAGGTGTGAAGCACATAGGTCACTTTGGTTGTATAGTGCGGCAAGGGTGTACCATCTTTGGGAGGATGTGGCTGAGAATTCAGTTCAGTAATTAAATGAATATCAATTGAGTGACTCTGTTAGCTTGGGCAGTGTCCAGACACTCTTAGGATGCAAAAATGAATGTGGTGTAGTCCTTGTCCTTGAGGATTTCACGAAGGAGAGTAACACTTCACAGATAAATTATGATCAAGTGAGAGTAAGTACAATAGTAGAAGATGATCAAGTTGATGTGTTTACGTGCATTCATTCACAAAGAAGTGAGTGCCTGCTCTGATGTCAGGCATCATGATGGCAACAGAAGTGCCCACAAAGGTGACCAACAACACACACTGACTGCTCACAAGGACTGCGGGTGTAACGGGAGCAGTGAATATTGAAAAAGTGTATACTGGCAACCATGACAACTATCACGCAGAAGGTACAGCATCCTAAAGGACCTATCATGTGGGATTTGCTCTAATTAGGAGAGCAGGGAAAATTGTGTTTACCACCAGTCCTCTTCCATGATAATTTCTCCATGCTTGAATTTTTAATTTACTTTGTCCTTTGGATTCTTAGTGTTCACGTCAAGTCATTTTCTAAAAAAGGTTAACTGGGTGACAGATTGACTGAGCCCTTGCATCTCTGAGAATATTTATCTTCCACTTTCATAAATGACTGACAATACTTGGGTAGAAACGTCGCAAGCTATAATCCCCCATCCCTTAAGCCCTTTAGAGTTTGACTTGTCTTTTGGCAATATGATTTAGAGTTGATGTATCAGGCCTTCCTGCTGTTTTCTCTCTAGGCAACTTTAGCTTTCTGTCTGAATCTTTCAGTTTTTATCTTATATTAAAACAATTTTGGCATTTTCTTACAAAACTAAACGTAATCTTATCATATGATCCAGCAATTGGGCTCCTTGGTATTTACCCAAATAAGTTGAAAACTTGTGTTCATGTGAAAGCCTGCGCATGAATGTTTACAGCAGCTGTATTCATAATTGACAAAATGTAGACGCAACAAAGATGTCCCCGAGTGTGTGAATGGATAAATTGTGGCACAACTAGATGATGAAATATTATTCAGTACTAAAAAATAAATGAGTTCTAAAGCCATGAGTAGATACGGAAGAATCTTAAATGCAGATTACTAAGTGAGAGAGATCTATGTGAAAAGGCTATATACTTATGATTTCAACTATATGACGTTCTGGAAAAGGCAAAACTATGTAGAAAGTGGTTTCCAGGGGTCAGAGGGGAGGGAGGGATGATAGGTGGAGAACAGAGGACTTTTAGGCCACTGAAACTACTCTGTATGATACTACTATGGTGAGTGCATGTCATTATACATTTTTCCAAGCTCACAGAATGTGCAAAACAGAATGAACGCTAATGTAAAATATGAACTTCGGGTGACAATAATGTATCAGTGTAGGCTCATTGATGGTAACAAGTGTGCCATGTTGATGCTGGTTGTTGGTTGTGGGGGAATCTGTGCATATATGGGGATAGGGAACATATGGAGAATCTCTATACCTTTCTGTCAATTTTGCTGTAAACCTAAAATGGCCCTAAAAAGTAAAGTCTATTTAAGAAAAACAAAACAAATTCTCTATAAATAAAAAAAACTTACTCAGAAATCTATATTTTGCCTGAAGTACTGTATCTTCATTGATATTTTAGCAAGAAGCTGGAAGATCTGTTTTGAGGAAACCTAGTCAGATCATTCTTAACCAGACTGTCCCTCTGACTGTCATAATGCGTTTATGGTGGTCTTGTCTTTATGTCTCTTGAAAATGAAATGCATAGCTGTAGGAAAAGGTATGTTTGAGTGCTGTCGTAACTTGAATTCCTTTTTATCCTACTTACAAATCCTATAAGAAAAGGGTCACAGCTATAAATAAGTCCAGTAATAAACTCATGTGTTTATGGCGGATTGATTTTCAGCAAGGCAATCAAGACATTCCAAGGGGAAAGGAATGATCTGAGTGCGTGAATGAACAAATGGATATCTACTCACACAATGCAGAAGTTAGACCCCCTCATTCACCCATACACGAATGAACTCAAATGGATCAAAGAGTTAAGTGTAAGAGGAAAACAGAAGTAAAGCTTCGTGTACTTGGATTAGGCAATGGTTTCTCAGATATGACAAACATGGGCAAATTGAACAATATCAAGAAAAAACCTTTGTGCTGCATGTATTATAATAAAGTGAAACAATATATCCCTAAGATTGGGAAAAATTTTTTAAAATAATATATTTGATAGGGTACTTATATTCAGAATATATAAAGAACTCTTACAACTCATCAATAAATAAATAACACTTCAAAAATGAGAAAAGAATTTGAATAGATATTTCTCCAATGATATAATAAAAATGGCCAATAAGCATGCAAAAAGATGCTCAAGATTATTAATCATTAGAGAAATGCAAATCAAAACCACAATAAGAAACTACTTCATGGTTGGGCTTGGTGGCTCAGCCTATAATCCCAGCACTTTGGGAGGCTGAGGAGAGTGGATTGCCTGAGCTCATGGGTTCGAGACCCGTCCAGGCAACTTGGCAAGACCTCGTCTCTACAATAAAAAAAAAAAAAATTAGCCAAGTGCGGTAGCACACACCGTAGTTCCGGTTACCTGGAAAGCTGAGGCAGCAGGTGGCCGGGAGCGTGCCACTGCACTCCAGCCTGGGCGATAGAGTGAGACTCCAACTAAAAAAAAAAAAAAAAAAAAGAAAAAGAAACTACTTCATATCCACTAAGATGGTTAGAATAATTTAAAAAAAAAAAAAAAAACAGACAATATCAAGTGCTGGTGAAAATGTGGTAAAACTTAAACACTTATTCCCTGTTGTTAGGAATATAAAATATTACAGTCACTTTGGAAAACAGTTGGCAGTTCTCCAAAGTGTTATGCACAGAATAACTACATGACTTTGCATGGAACTCCTAGGTATATACATACCCCAGAGGAACAAAATGTGTTCCTATACACAAAAACCTGTATGTGAATGTTCAAAGTGGCATTATTTATAATAGTTAAAAAAAAAAGAGGAAACAGCCCAAATGTCCATCAACTGATGAATGGGTAAATAATTATGTGATACATTCTTACAGGAAATAATACTTTTCAGTAAAAGGAAAGAAGTACTTATTGATAAATGCTACGGTATAGATGAACCTTGAAAACATTCAAGTGAAAAAGCCAGTCATAATAGACCATGTTAATTCAGTTCCACTTATATTAAATGTCTAGAATAGGCAAATCTATAGAGAC
Source organism: Carlito syrichta (assembly GCF_000164805.1). Lineage (NCBI taxonomy): Eukaryota > Metazoa > Chordata > Mammalia > Primates > Tarsiidae > Carlito > Carlito syrichta. Next base: position 123,476 of record NW_007249855.1, read on the forward strand.
AGAAAGTATGTTACATGTTTTGAGTTTAGTTTGCTCTTCTTTTTTACTTTTTTAAATGGAAAAATTATTCTTAATCTAGGTGCTTACAGTTACAAATTTTCCTCTGAGCACTGCTTTCTCAACATACCATAAATTTTAGTATATTGTGATTTTGGTTTATTCATATTAAAGTATTTTCTAATTTTCTTTGTGATTTATTCTCTGACTATTGGTTATTTAAAACTTTGTTTTTTAATTCTCACATATTTGTGAATGCCTGAAATTTCCTTCTGGTATTAATTTGTAACTTAATTTCACCGTAGTCAGAGACCATATTTTGCATAACTTTAAGCCTCTCAAATATACAGAGATATGCTTTTTTTTTCAATTTAAAAAACATTTTTTTAAAGCAAGATTTATTGAGAGGACAGAAAAGCTCCCACAGTGGGAGGGGACCCAAAGGGGTTGCTCGAGGTGTATTTTAAAGCCTAGTACATAATCAATCTTAGCGAATGTTCCTTGTATACTTGAGAAGAATGTGTGTCCTGTTGTTGTTGGATAGATTGTTCTGTAGACGTCTGTTGGGTCTAGTTATTTTATGGTGTTGCTCAAGTCCTCTCTTTTCTTGTTGATCTTGTCCCTACTTGTTCCAGCTATTATTAAAGTTGGGTATAAAGTTTCCATCTATTGTTCTTGAAATGCTTATTTCTCTCTTTAGTTCTACCAGTTTTTGTTTTGTGTAATTAGGGACTTTGTTTTTAGGTGTATATATGTTTTTAATTGTTACATCTTTCTGATGACTTGAACCTCTTACCATTTTGAAATGTCCTTCTGGTAATATTTTTTGTATTAAATCTATTTGGTATGATGTTAGTATAGCCACTCTGGCTATTTGACATTTGTCAGTTATCTTTTTTTAAAATTTACTTACTTATTATAAAGATGTGGGGTACAATTCAGGGTTAGGTATACAAACATTGATCATGCAGGTATCCTTGTTGAGGAGGTATGCCCCTTCCTCCCCTAGCAGTTTCCCTCAACTGCCAGTCCCACCCCCTCTCCCCTGAAAGTTTTCCACTCATCATCAGAGAAATGCAAATTAAAACCACATTGAGATACCACCTAACCCCTGTAAGAATGACCATCATTAATAAAACAAACAACAACAGATACTAGCGAGGATGTGGAGAAAAAGGAACACTTCTACACTACTGGTGGGAATGCAAACTTGTACAACCTCTCTGGAAAACAGTCTGAAGACTTCTGAAAGAACTAGAAATTGATCTTCCATATGACCCAGCAATTCCCTTCTTGGGAATATACCCGGAGGAATTCAAATTATTCTACAAAAAAGATACCTGCACATGTATGTTTGTTGCAGCTCTATTTACAATAGCAAAAACATGGAAACAACCATGTTGCCCATCAAAGCTAGACTGGATAAAAAAATGTCAGTTATCTTTTTGACACTTAGAAAATCTTGAAGTAATTTCATAGAATGACATATAGTAAAAAATGGGTTCACCAAATGATGAAAAATTAATTTGATAATTGTACAGCTCTGCTGTGGCTAACATATTGTTGACTTTAGATGCATAGGGTTTTTGTTTTTTTTTTTAATAGCACTGTGTAATTATACTACCATGTTGATAAAAGAAATGAAGCATAGAGCTTGAACAATTTCCCTTTCATGTTTTTCTGCCATTAAAAATTCTTTCCACACAGATGAAGTCTTTAGGTCAAGTTCTTCTGCAAGGCCTACAGGGCATTTATTATGATTTAGCACAAGACCTATCTTCATGCATCAGCTCAGGTGGTTAGCTTAAGGCACTTCCACCTGTTTGAGGATTCACAACATATTATAATTAATTAATCAATCTTATAGTCAACAAATAATTACTGAGAACCAACTAAGTACCTGGAATATAGCAAAAGAATGAGACAGACAGACATGGTCTCATGGAGCTTATATTCTAGTGGGGAAATAAAAAAAATAAAAAAGAAAATGTCATTGTTATATATTTGTGGTTTTTTTTCTCTTTATTCTATTTTAAAGATGTGAGGTACAAGTCAGGACTAGGTACATAAGTGGTCTATGTACAGGTGAAGTTTGGGCCACGGTTTAGGATCAGTTGTTATGTATACATTGTTATATATTTAATGCATATATATTAAAATATTTATATAAAAATATAATGCATGAGAAATATTCAATTTCATGTACAGGGTGTGTTTTCAATAAATGCCAAATTGAAGTCTTTGTCTCTTTCCCTTAATCTTAATCTCTGAATATCTCTTTACCTATTTCATCTGTTTTTGTCATATTTTCTCAAAGACCTTTCTTTAGCTAGGCATATATATTTATTTAGCTTAGCATATAAGCATTTAATGAAGAACATAAAACATGATGGTATGATGGAGAATGAAGTGGAGGATGTGGGTATATTTTAAATGGGCTGGTCTGCAACAGCATCTCTGTGGTATTGGCATTGAGAAGAGATCCAATGGCAAGAAGGATCATTAGGTGAGGAGCAGAGGGGAGAGTGACCCCGGCAGAGGCAACTGCAAGTGCAAACCCTTGAGATCAGAATAGGGTTGTCTTATTTGGGGGTTATAATAAAGACCACTGTGGTTGGAGCACAGTGAGCATAAGAGGAGCGTTAGAAGGGGAAATCAGAGAATAGAAAATGATAGACAACCTAAGCCTTGGAGGCACAGTAAGGAATTTGGATGTTATTTCTGATGTGCTCAGAAGTCATTGGAGGGTTTTTAGCGGACAAAGCTAATGATGTGATGAATGTTTTTGAGCACATTCTTTTGACTTCAGTATGGAGACTAGATATCAAGGTGGGGGCAGGACTGGAAGCTAGGGATCAGTTCAAATGAGAGGTCATACAGTGACTGACACCAGGTGTTAACGACAGAAACTGTGTGAGGTGGGTGGAACCAGGGAATATTTTGGAGGTGAAGTCAACAGGACTGGCTAATGGCCTATATGTGAGAATAAGGGAAAGAGAAGAACAAGGTAATTCCCAGGTTTTATGACTCTAGATTGGGTTGTAAATCAAGTGGGACAATAGCACTCTTTACTGAGATATAGATGATTACTGGGATAGTGGGAAGCAGGTTCTGGAGGCCAACACAAAGACAGACACACGCATACACACAAACACTAAAATCAAAAAAGCAAGGCACACACATTCTATTTTGAACATGTTAAGTTGGAGGTGTAAACATTAACAATCTAAGAGGAGATTTTAAGTAGTCTGCTAGATCTTAGAGTATGAAACTCATCAGGGAGGTTGAGCCCAGAGGTATAAAATTGGAAGTCACCAGTAATTAGATATCATTGATAGCCGTGGAATAGAGATCACCAAGAGGGGAGAGCACAGATTGAGAATAGCAAAATGAACTGGGTGAGGAGGCTCACGCTTGTCATCCCAGCTGGGATCAAGCTACTGCATGCCAGCCTGGGCAACAGAGTGAGACTCTGTGAAAAAGGAGAGAGAAGGAGGGAGAGAGGGATGAGGGAGAGAGAATATTGCAAAATGGTGAAGATTCACTCTTGAGGCCTCAGATGGATGTCTGGTGGAAGAGGAATAGCCAGTAAAGGACTTAGGAAGCAATGACTAGTAAAACAGTGGAAAACTTACAGAATGGATTTCATGGGAACCAAGAGATGAAAATATTTCAAGACGGAGATGGTGTTAGCTTTTCAAAATGCTGTTGAGAGTAACATGAAATCAGAGCAGTGAAGATTGTCTTTGGCATTAGGGAAGTCATTGGTGCTCGGTAATTGGCAGTTCTGTTGGGCTGGAGGGGAGATAGAAGCTCTATTGAGGGTGTCTGGAAGTGAAGTTGTAGAGACAATAAATGAGACAGCTAATTTAATCAGTTTTGCTGCGATGTGGAACAGAGAAGTGGGATCAGTCCTTGAGGAGGGTTGCAGGATCATGGAAACACTTGTAAAGACAGGAGGCCTCAGAGTAAGTCTGTATGACGATGGAAATGAGAGAGAAAGGCACAAATAATTATTGAGAAGGACAGAGAGGATGAGATGCACACAGTGGTAGACTCTGATGGGAAGAGACACTCCTTCTCCATTGTAACAAGAGGAAAGGCAGATCAGATAGGCTCCAAGACAGGTGGAGGCGACACTGTGAAGAGGGGGGAGTTTATATTGTGTCTAGTGTCTCAGTGAAATTTGAGCTAAGGTCATCAGTTAACAGTTGCGGTGGGTTAGAGGGAATGTTGGAAGTCAGAAAATAGATGACATGCTAAATGGACCTCCTGGAGCATAAGGGGAAATTTGCTTCTAGGGAACATTCTAGACTTACTGGGAGTTTTTTGGTACCTCCTTTGCATTTAAAAACAGCCCAGTTAGTAAAATATATTCATTTCTCCAATGCAGACTCAGAGAGGGGGATAATTTAAGTGGTGTTGCTTGTTTTCCCAGGTTAGTGAATACTGAGAGGATCACAAAGCAATAATGTGTTCAATGTGCCATATCACCCCACCATATACACACATACTTGCACCACATCATGAACATGCACACTGCACTCTCATGTGTGTGCACACACTCACATGCATCACACTAACCCCACTCACAACACTATCCTACTGACTTACAATAAATTCTTAATAACACTGTATTACTGTTTTTGAAGAGCACTTGTTTCTTTTAGATGAATCACTGTCCCACCTGTTCTTCAAATGTTTTTAAAAATGACCATGAGACCAGGCGCGGTGACTCAAGTCTGTCATTCCAGCACTTTGGCAGGCTGAGGTGAGAGGATTGCCTGAGCCCAGGGGTTCGAGAACAGCCTGGGCAACTTGGTGAGACCTCCTCCCTACAATAAATATATATAAATTAGCCGGATGTGGTAGCATGCACTTGTGGTTCTGGCTACTTGGAAGGCTGAAGTGGATTGATTACCTGAGCCCAGACGGTCGACCCTGGGATGGCCATGAGCATGCCGCTGCACTCCAGCCTGGGTCACAGAATGAGACTCTGGGTCAAAAAAAACAAAAGATCATGAAATAAATTAGAGCCCATTTCAGGGTTCTGTTATATCCCTTGGAGCTACCCCTTTGTGGAATTTGCCTCTGGAGCTTTTTCCTCTGACCCTGACATCTTACTGTCCTGGTTATCCCAGGACACTCTCAAGGCATTATTTTGACTTTCCTCCATAGCCACCCACCACCCCTGTTCTCTCATCCGTGTAGCTAGATTCAGACTGTGTGACCTATTGTGTGATATGGAAGTAGTAATAATGCATTATGAGGACTGAAATATATAATGCAGGGAAATGCTCAGTTCCATGTACAGGGTATGTTTTCAATAAATGTCAAATCGATCTCTCTCCCTTAATCTTAGTCTCTGAATATCTCTTTACCAATTTTACCTGTTTGGGTTGTAGTTTTTCAAGGATCTTCATGTAAGGTCCTTAAGCATTTTTTTTTACTAGTATTAATTAACTAATTATTGTCGAGAGAATTGAAAGTTTAACAGGGTTCTTCCAAAAATAATGTCAGAATACAGGATTGACTCCAATAAGGGGAGCCAGGTAGACAAAGAGGTACATATTGGGCGTAGACATCTTTTCATTCAATTTAAATCATGCAGAAGAACTGACTTTAGTCATCCTGAATTAAACTAAACGGTAACACTGAGCAAAGATAATTAGAATATTTTCGTGTCCTGGCCTTTAAAGTGAATTACTAAAACAATGAATTATTAGACCTTTTGAGATATCATAGATCTGTGGTGTATCCAAGGATTCTTGACAGTGTAACAAAACAACACTGCAATATCATCAGAAAGGTATTGTGTAACCGAATAAACTTAAAGAGCATTTCTTTAAAAACCATCCCCTTGGGAGCATGGTTGAGACCATCGCTTCATTTCGCTTTTGGCTCCGGTGACAGAGACTGTCACCTCTTCTCTGCAAGCACCAAGTGGAAAGTCATTCCTGTTCTCTAAGGACAGAAGGTTTTGGATAGATGCATCTCATTCTTGAGCTTATTTTTCCTTTGCTGATTATGATTTTCTGTTTTATTTTGAACACACTACTAATACTTAGGTAAATCTTGCGAGGTGATAGAACGTAACAAAATAAACACAGACTGGCTTTTTAACTGTTGTACTATTGAGCACTGGTTTTTTGTGACTTGTGACACATAATAGAATTGTTCAGAGGCAAAGCTGACTGAGACTTTGTTTCGGTCTTCTATGTTTCCTTTCTATTCTCTAGTCCTTAGTCCTCAGAAATGGTAACAAATTCTATGTTATTGATTGTGTTCAAGTGTGTATATTGGCTAATGCAAGTAATACTACACTTGTATTGACAAGCAGCAACTACTCATAATCTGTGTAAGGTATAACGGGCCCCATTGCAGGCAATATAACCATGTGGTATTATGCATGCAACACCATGTTTCTATGGTTTTGATGTTATGCGAAGTAGCAGTCTGTTTTCTTAGTTCTCATAAGTTGAATTTTCCCCTAAAGACTCATTATGAAAAAGCATATTGAGAAGTGTGGTGTCATTACAAGACTGTTCTCTCTTGGCAACAAGCAATAAAAGATGGGGAGGGGGTGGGATCCCGGAAACATTTCTGATAATTTCTGAAACACGATCATTAGAAATTGCCCTCTGAAATTAATGAGATGATGGAGAAAGCCAAGAACTTAATACATCGTATCATGTATACAACCAGATGAAGGTTTTAAATGGGGACTGATTATTTGCTAAGTATAAGCAATGGGTTTCATGATAACTACTTTTTCACTACTGCTGCATGATGAAAATTAAGCGGATCCACAAACTTTGAAATGATTACAGAACATGCTGACCTGAGGAAAATTACATGTAATTAAATTAAAAGCTAAAGCTTTAGTTTTACTGTCTTCTCTCGCCCTCCTTCTCCCTCCCTCTCTTTGTCCCTCCCTCCTCTCTTTCTCTCTCCTCTTCTCTTTCTCTCAGATGAGAAAATATTTAAAAAATCCAGAGGAAGTACATTCTCCCACCAGAACAATGCAGCTTCCCGTTTACTGTTTCTTGTTTTTCCCCATCTGTGCACTCCTGGTTTATCTCTCCTCTGCTGTTGTGGTCTCTACCTGGTCCCTGTGGGTTTGCTGCCGTGTGTCTGTCTCCATGGAGACAGACTACTCCGAGGGAGGGGCCCCGTGCAGTATCCAGCCAAAAACCTCACCAGACCCTCTGTGGGCTCATCTTGTCCTTGATCACAGCTCAGAAAGAAGTCACCTTATCTAGAGAGGAACAAAAGTGTGTTTGGGACCTAAATCCTCCCACCATGTGGCCCTGCAGATGCAGTTTGATAAAACCCTGAGAGGGAGATGGAGTGCCATGTACTTTTTTTTTCCTTCAGTGTCCGGAGAGCTGCGACAATTGTGAGGAGGACACCAGGGGAAGGGGAGACAGGGACAGAAGTGGAGAATAAGAAAATTAAGCATGTCTAGTACAGACTTACATCAGCAGTCCAACTATGCCGGGGAAATGTCGTTAACCGGAAGCCCCAAGAAATATATGGTAATTGGGTATCTATTCCTCCATAAATTACATAATTAATCTGAATGGAAAAGCACTAAAATCCATAAAAATTTTGTCTGCTAATGACTAGAGAAACTGGGCCATTAAAAAAAAGTCCAAAAAATTGCTTATTTTATAGAGAAGGCATACAGTTTTATAGGAAAATATAAATTCACTGAGAGCCTGTTGTGTTCACACTGTGGACATTCCAGCCTTTTAATTTGTTTTTACCAATGGTAATATTTTCACACAAGCATGACTGCAAAGTTTTACCATTAGGTTTTTAGAGCTGAATAAAAAGCTCAACTTGCCTGTGTGATGTAGATGGTAGTTTTAACAGCGAACAAAAATAAATAAATAAGTATAATAGACATTGAACAAATGCCAATTCTTGTGATTTCTAGATGTCAAAAATAACTCTGCTATGGCAGGCACCAGAATTGAGAGTCAAATTCTTTAGTGTTCTGGACAGAGTTGTGCTGAAAGACATGATTACTTCCTTAGTATATGCGATCTCTCTGGGCATTTGGCTAAACCCAGGATTTGATTTTTGGTCATTCTGTCATGCTGGAATTCACTCCCAATTTGCAGCCACGACTCTCTGAATTACTGCTTTAAATTGAGCATTTCCCTGCGGTTCAGATCTCTACCTTCTGGACATGTAGAAAGAAGCATCTGTAAAACAATAATGGCTGAAGTGTATCATATATGTTATGGTTTGCAGAGCCCCTCAGAACATACCTGGTTTCACCTGAGTCTTACAGAAGGCTGAGAGATGGGAATTACCATGATAATTGAGGCTCAGAGAAGTGAAGTGATGTGTCCAAGGACTCATAGCAATAAGTGACAAATCTTACACCCGATTCTTTTCACTTCAGAGCCTATGCTATCCTACGCGCTCATTCACATACAGCACCTTAAATGCTCTGCATAGGGTTTCTTTAGATTGCAAATTACTGGAGGACAGAAAAAGGAGTCTATATTTCTCTTGAAATGATGTCTCAAGGGCCTTGTCTCCTATGTGTTTTTTCCTCTGCTGGATAAGAAGAATTCCAGCTGTACTCATCCACCACAAGACCTAATGATTCCAATGAACTTTCTAGGAATGAACATGAAAAATCTCCTCAATTTCTGCCCTGTTTCTTTGGTATTTGTGCAGCACCTGCCAAAAGTGAGGAACCAGAAATAAGTAGGCTCTGGCATCCTAAGACTCTAACCAAGCTGCTTCTCTTTGGTTTGTTAGGAGGAGCGCATGCATGACTGAGACAGCCAGCCTGTTTGGGTGGACTGCAAGGCTCTGTGACTAGAATGCAATAGTCTTTTCCCTGTGACTCTAAGTGATTGTGGGTTAGTTTTCCCCGGTCCAGTGTTAAATAATGTCAGTGGGCAACAAGACAGCCGATCCAAACAGCTAGTGATTAATAGGGCTCATTTATCATTTAGTTTTCTGAGTGTTCATAATTTAGCAAACATTCATCGAATGACTACCACACCAGATGCTGTGATCAGTGGACACAAAGAAGAATAAAACTTTGTCCTTGACATTAGGGAGCTTAGAGTTTAGGAAATTTGCCACCCCTATGAACTTATACATTCTACCTCTAACGGCTAGATCTGAGACTTTGAAAAAGAGAAGCTGAAACACTGGAAAGTCATTAAAATCTGGTTGTCTAAAATCACATGAACTGGTGACAGAATGAAGGGAGGAGTCTCCTATGTCCCCCTGGTTGGTCCTCCACCACCGGACTGCCTTGTGAAATATAGATGCATTATTTGAGGATGAAGAGCAATGCTGATTATTGGCTAATTCTGGCTCACACTGGCTTCGTTATCAAGTGCACTTCCTGAGCGTCCTGTATTTCCTGGTTTAAGTGTGACTGATGACGTACTTGTAACCAAGGCACTCGGCTCAGCCTAAGCACTTCTATCTGGCTAACAGGGAGGCTGCCAAGTAAACAAGCACTTTTCTGTGCTATGTTTAAGAGAAGGAATGCAAAGACTAATTCATCGGCCTAATAGCTTTCATTCAATGACTCACAAACAATGCCATTTGGGGTTCAGTATCCATAAGGGCCTAACAGTTGTTGACTTTTATTAGTGTGTAATTAACTCAGTACTGTGTCAAAATGACAGTTGTGGTCTTCTATTTCTTCAGAGATGCTCACAGACCTTAATGTGTCATGTGATATCGCTTCAATATTTTGATGGTTAACATCGACATTTGTGACCATGTTGACAGCTAATGGTGACAGTGTGCTTATTTAATTTCACAAGGTACTAATTTATTTATTCGGTCTCCAAAAAGTTCCAAGTTCAGACAGGGAGCTAGGGAGAGGGATTGCGGAGAGGTCAAGGGGAGAGATGGGTGGTCCATCAAGCTGGCATCCCCAGATTCAGGACTCTTTCAGTTGGCCTGTGTGGCTGTCATTCCAAAGGTGCCTTGAATTGACCCACCGTGCCTGTCCTTAGCAGAGGCCTGCCTGAATGGCTCATGTTACCAATACAGAGTCACTTCTCTCTGTGACAGGTCCTTGCTATTCTTGGCGGTCAATTTCTGAGCTCTGTGAAGCATTGTTGGGGCTGCCCAGGAGCTGTCAGGTCCACACCGATGCCAGCCCCACGCCACCATCAGAGAATGAACTGCTGTCACTGCAGGAGCTCATAGCTGTGTGCGTCTCCAGCACACGGGACCTCTTCTTCCAGTGTTCTTCTGGCTTCTGAGCTCTCACACCCTGGGGGTACCCTCAGTGCCATGTTGCTCTGCCTCTCTTCAGTGCAGAGACCGACCAAGCCTGCCACTTATTTTACTCGTGGTACATTTCAGTGCCATCCTCAAAGCCCAAGGCCACTAATGACTGTAGCTAGACTTCAAATAGATGTGTCTTTTCTCTTTCTCCTTTAAAAAGTCTCTCCTTTCTGCTGGAGTGACCGCTTATGCGTTCCTTGTTACCCCTGTAAGATGAGCTGCCCTCCTTCCGAATCGGGGCCTTTCAGTGTCTCTGTGTGAACTCTAGGTCACACATCACTAGAGAGTTGTGATAGTTGTGATAGTGCAGAGACTAGATAGTAATCCCAGTGTTCACCAGTGTAGTGTGCAGCAGCGGTCGTGGAACTGAATCAATGTCATCGCCCTTGAAGGCCTTAATTGAACTTGAGATTTTGACCTTACAGGGGTAACAAGGAATGCATAAGAGGCCACTCCAGCAGGAAGGAGAGACTTGTTAAAGGAGAAAGCGAAAAAATACATCTATTTGAAGTCTAGCTACAGCCATTAGTGACCTTGGGCTTTGAGGATGGCACTGAAATGTACCAAGAGTAAAGCAAGTGGCAGGATTGGTCGGTGCTCTGCACTGAAGAGAGGCAGAGCAACATGGCACTGAGGGTACTTCCAGGGTGTGGAGCAAGTAGGAACTGATTCATATATCAACCTAAAGTTTGGTCAAGTTCTTAAAAACAGTTAAAATCATTCGACACAAACGAGTTGAAATGGAAGCTCAATTTGTGTTCTGGGTAATAGATCATGTTCAAGGCTTTTTTCTCCTCCTTAGTACAGCTTGAAAACCACCTGACAGTAATTAAATTAATCTAACATCTCACTCCCACCTCCCACACACATTTTTCCCCTTTTGTTTTGTTATTTGGTGGTGTGTGCAATTATCTTCTTTTAAGAAACAAGCACAGCCACCCACAACTACACATGTTAACTGTAATTCTGAACTTGTGACAATGGGAAGGAGGCCTCTTTCCCTCTTTCTCACAGGTTGTAAACTGGTTATTCACATTTTCTTTGATGAGAATTTTAAGCACCGAGCCCCGTCTTCATAAGTGCATGCAGCAGATGGTTGGGAATATTGTGTGATAAGGAAAGCTGGCCAATTTCTTTGGTTATTTTCACCTCCTGAACACATTCCAAAGAAATGCAGTGGCATATTTTAGGGTGTGTCTTTAAAAGACCTCTCTCCTTAAGTATGAATATAATTTGCTGGTGTGTTCACTTTAAGATGCATTCCTTTGGGGGATGTCTCCGTTGTAAGTGATCTTGTAGCATTTTCACATAAAATTAGACATGTTGAAAGCTCTCCTGGGTGTTGCTGCCTAGGAATTAACCCAGCTGTTCCTTCTCTTCACTCAGGCAGGCTATGAGATAGGAAGCAATGAAGCACGGTATTTAGATGACTCCTAATGACCTCCATGCATATTATCTGTGTGGTGAGATAATATGCACAGAGGAGGAAAGAAGTTTCTAGGTCACCTCACTTGCCCTGTGGACTGACTCCACCGTTAACAAACCCAGGGACTTTTGGCATGTTTCTTAGACTCCATATGCTCCTGTGAAATGGGGACAGCATTATTACCTCCTGGGGTTATTGAGGGGATCAAAAGAGTAGGTGGGCAAAGCTCCTGTTCCAGAAAAATGTTCAAAGAAAGCTAGTGAAGCCAGTGGGCCAATGACAGAGAAATGTAAACACACATCTGGCTGCAATGCACAAGGGCTTTTTGGTTGCAGAAACGTCTCAAAAACACTCTTTTAAGGAGACCCTCCAGCTAGCTAGCGAGATTCTAGACTCAGCCAAGCTAACAATGCTGCTTGGCCTCATTTTCCTCTTAATATGCTGCCATACTCCTGACCATTGCTTCCAGAGAGCATGCAGGATAATAAATTGACTCCAAATTTGTAGTTTCAGGGAAGATGAGAGCAACAGGCCTTTGGGTCAGAAGAGAGCTCTCAGTGAGCATTGTAGTAGTAATAATGACAGCAGCAGTAAACCTTTAGGGAAGAAATGGGATAGAGTCTCAAATGGATAACAGATCACCCACTGTTTTGGATTGTCTGAACTATTGGCCAATTCAAGTGGGTAAAGATAGTATGCTATGATGTCATGCTATTTCAATTAGCATAACAGCTTCAGTATGTGTGTGGGTTTTCTTTTTCTTTTTTATGATATGCAGGCCTCCTCATCTCATGATTTGTCTTAATATTTATATTATTTAGAACATAGAGTTTTTAGAATTCTTTGTTTAGATCACTCTCTTTATATGGTTATATATACACATCTATAACTGCAAGCTATGACAATTTGGATATGATTTAAATTCTTGGCAAAGAAATGTCCTTGAACTTGGTCTGAATATCTGAATAAGGTTTTAGATGACCTCTGATGAATACATTTTTAATTGTAAAGACATTGCATCTCTCTAGTTCAATGACTGAACGTATGGATTTTTACATTTAAAAGTTTGGATCAATTCTCTTTAACTTTGGAAAAGTGGTAATAATTCATCCATAAAAATGTCAATATTAGAGAGAAAGGGTCAGTTGCTTTAACAAAAGGCTGAGTGATTTAGAAGTAATAAACCAAATACTTTGTCTGGTATAGATAGTGGTCAATAAGCTGATGCAAATATAAATTTAAAGAGAAAGGAAGCCATGGAGGAAATTAAAAGTTTTTATTCCTGATGACAATTGTAGCTTCACAGGTGTTTGGAAATAGTCCACTTTTTCAGATTGTTCAGTGAGTCTTTGTTCCTGAATCAATACTGGTGTTTCATAGGTCACTGTAAAAATGCAGATGGCCTTTGCATTATAAAGCCTTTCCAGTTAACTTCTTAGGTGAGTTGGGCCAGATAGGGGAAGACCTCAGTGGTCTTGAACTAGACGTTCTGAAGGATCTGAAGAGTGGGTCTGATCTATAATTCTAGGGCTACACTGCCTAATACAGTAGCCACCAGACATGTGACTATTTAAAAAAAATTAAATTATTTAAAGTGAAATAAAATAAATTCAGTTGTAGTAGTCACATTTCAAGTGCTAAACAGACACATTTGGCTAGTAGCTAGCTATCATATTGGACAGTACAGAAACAGACCATTTCTTCTTCTTCTTCTTCTCCTCCTCCTCCTCCTCCTCCTCCTCCTCCTTCTCCTTCTTCCTTTATTTTATGGTAAAGATGTGTGGTACAAGTCAGGATTAGATCTACGTGCAGGTGAAGTTTGGGCCTTCAACTGGTTCTCACTTCCCCTGGTTTAGGATCAGGTACCCTTAGTGATGCCTTCCCTCCCCTGGCAGTGTCCTGCTACTGCTGATCCCTCTCTTACAGTATTGCGATAAATGTTCAGGACCCCACTTATGAGTGAGAACATGTGGTATTCAGTTCTTTGTTTCTGTGATAGATCACGAGAGTACAATGGATTCTAAATTCATCCAATTTGCTGTGAAGTCCATAATTTTGTCCTTCTTTATGGCTGAGCAATACTCCAACATGTCTACGTACCACATTTTCTTCATCCAGTGAGATGGACCATTTCTATCATTGCAGAGTATTTGATTGACTAGCACTGCTCTAGGGCTTGATCTAAAGAGTTATAGAACATAGACTACTGCAAATCAATAGACCCTGCAAAAGGAAAGAATAGGTGAGATACAAGTATTATTGGCAAGTATAAACAGAAGCCAATATTCAAGTAGAGACAGAGTAAAATGTCAGCCACGTGGCCAGGTAGCTATACCAGCAAACAAGCAGCAGGTGTTTCAACCTGTTTGCTGGGGTCCCGAGGCATGGCAGGTAAAGCCATCAGAATAGCTGGAAGCTGACCAGGCATGGTGAAAATGAAGGGTCCCACAGTTATCTCCATGGTGATTCTGAAGCCAGCCTGGGGTAGAACTGTGGACCCAGAGGCAAAAGCTAGGGTATGCATGTGGTAGAGTATTGCTTGGGAGATTTATTGATAAAACTGTGAGCAAAGCCCCCAGAAACAGATTGGGGGGAAAGTACCTGGAACACAAGCTGGTCTTCAGACTGAAATGCACAGATACGTGATTCAGAGGGGCCCCTGACTTTGTCTAATTCATAGTTTTATCTAGTCCTCGTTTAAGGTAAGACTGAAAAAGATTAGATTCCTCTTTAAGATTATCAAAAAATCACTTTGGTTATACAAAAACTCTTCTGAACTTTTGGAGGCAGTTTTTCTTCTCTTTATTCATGCTATTTTATTTATTCACTCATTCATTCATTCATTCATTTAACAAATATACATTAGGTGTCAGAGGATACAGCTAAAAATATGCAAAATTCCTGCTTTCAAAAAGTTTATACTTTAGTGGAAGGAAATAGACAAACTGATAAAATCTGTAGTATATCAGTATATCTATATATGTAATATAATATTATATGTCACCATGCAGCACATTACATTTCAGTCAGTGATGGGCTGTATATGCAATCAGTGATGGACAGTGGTCCCACAAGTTCATAATACCATATTTGCACTGTACCTTTTTTTTGTTTAGATATATTTAGATACACAAATGCCATTGTGTTCTGGTTGCCTACAACATTCAGAACAATAAGATGCTGCACAGGTTTGAAGCCTAGGAACAATAGGCTATACTATTTAGGTAAGGTGTGTATAGGCTACACCGTCTAGGTTTGTGTAAGTACACTTGAGGAAGTTTACACAACAAAGTCACCTAACAACGCATTTCTCAGAATGCATCACTGATACAGTGGTGCATGACTGCATAATATGGTATATAATACTGTTACAATATATAACATTACATATTATATATAATTTATTATATGTCATTTATATACAATATATAATACATAATAATGTTGTGGAGGAATAAGAAGGAGAGGGGACTGAGGTCGTTATGATTTTAAGACGTCATAGAAGGTACAGTGGTTATGAAAGACCTCAGAAAGGTGAAATGCCAGCAAAGAGCTAAAGCAGGTGAGGAGATAGTCTGTGAAGATACCGGTGGGAGATGGTTTCTAAGTAGAGGGAAGAGCTGGGTGGGAGCTTTGCTTATTCAGGGAACAGTAAGGGGCTGTGTGACTGGAGCAGAGAGAGGAGGGGGAAGATCGTAGAAGATTAAAGATCACATCTAGTGTTCAGAAGCCAATGAGAACACCTTTTTCCCCAAATGATATTGGAAGGAAACCTTTGGAGGGTTTTGAGAAGGAGTTGACATGACCTGATTAAAAAAAAATCACTCTGGATGTGTTTTGGGAATACTATGCATAGAAACAAGGTGAGAACAGTGAGATCTATTAACGATCATTGCAAAAATGCTAATTAAAATTATTGCAAAAATTCAGGCAGTTATGCTAATGGCTTGGAACAAAGTGGTAAGAGTAAAGCAGCATTTCTCAAACATTTTGTCTTAGGACATGTTTATACCCTAAGAATTATTGAGAATCTCAATAATTTTTGTTCATGTGGATTATAAATATATATATATATATCAGTATTTATCATATTAGAAGTTAAAATATATTCATATTAATTATAAAGTATTAAATATATTTATTTAATTCATCTAAAAGGAGAATAATACATCTATAACATAGTGACATATTATCGTAAAGAATAAACATATTTTCCAAAAGAAAAAAATAATTCAAGAGAAGAGTGGCATTGCTTCAGAATTTTGCAAATCTCTTGAATGTTTGTCTCAATAGCAGAGTTGGGTACTTGTATGTTCTACTGCATTTGATCTGTTGCAATATATTGTCTGGGTTGAAGTCTATGAAGAAAATATATTTTTTAAGAGATATGTTCCCTCGGAAAGGAATACATTTTCAGATAACAGTGTGTATAGTTTTCCTTGATATTCCACCAAAACATAAATGTAAGGGTTCTTCAAGGTTACAATATGGAGTCTGAAATTATATCAATGAACTTTGTGTATTGATTTATACTAAAATCCTTTAATCTGTCTTGTACTGAGAATAAATCTTTACCCATAACTAATTTTATAACATCATGAGGTTGTCATCTGGAAAATACTGGTTTACTGAGGTATGTAGGTTTCCAAGTGTTGATTCATTTTATTATACAATATAAAAAAATCACATTCACTAATATCACCACCAATCTCATCAAAAAAGTTGTCAGTATCAGGAAGTTGTCAAGCCCACAGTGATGGATATGAGTCTTCCAAAATTTTATTTTTTTCCTTGAAATCTTGAATTTTATCACTGGTGCCAATTTCTGTGTTTTGTTTTTCTTAAAGTGACAAGTTCACTTTGTTCATTTTTTGAGAAATATCTGTCAAATACCCTATGTGAATGATTATAGGGTGTCTATCAGATGTTCTTTTCAGTAAAAATGGCATTACATGAAAAAAGTGGTGAGTTGAACTTGCAACACAACCAATTACACAATTGTATTTTAGCAAGTGACAAAGTGCTTCATGTATATATCCCATTTGATCACAAAGAATATCCAAAAGCATGTACTCAAAGATTGATATTCAAGAAAAAAAAAGTACTGTTTTATTAAGAACATTCTTAAGTAAAATGGGCTTCTTCTTCCCATCCCCCAGTTTGTGACAAAATAACAAGTACCATTTGGTGCCTGTTATGATTTGAATGTGCTCCCTCCAAAAGTCAGATGTTGTCAATGTAATGGTATTAAGAGGAGAGGAAGCTAAGAGATGATTAGGTCACGAGGGCTCCTACTTAGAGAATGGGATTAAGGTTCTTATGAAAGGGGCTTCATGAAGCATTTGGCTAATGTACCCTTCTGCCTCTGCCTTGTGAGAACACAGCTTTTGTCTTCCTCTGGAGGATGCAGCAATAAGGTACCATTTTGGAAACAGAGCAGCCCTCACCAGACAAGCAAATCTGCCAGTGCCTTGATTTTGGCCTTGCCGGCCTCCACAACTGTAAGTAATAAATTTCTTTGTAAATTATTCAGTTTCAGGTATTTTGTTCTAAGAGCAAAAAATGAACTAAGACAGTGCCATTGCACCAACGTGCTATTGCCTTGATATGTGCTAAAACACCAGCAGTTTTATCCATCATCGCTTTTGCTTCAATATCACAAATGTCAATGTAGTAAAAAAAGTCAAATAATATTTGAGTATTATGAAATCGTTTTCTTTTCCTTGAAGTGACTGCCTCACTCTTCCTATAGTGAACACCTTGTGGACCCCATAAAAAGGTCTTGGGGACTCCCAGGAGTTCATGGACCACGGTTTTTTAGGATCACTATGATTAAAAATGAGATAATCTGCTTTTGAATACATTTGAAAGGATTTGTTGATATTTTAGACAGGAAGATTAAGAAAAATAGAGAAGGCAAAGATAACTCCAAGGTTGATGGTCTGAACAGTTGGAGAATGCTATAACCATTTGATGGAGAAGACTGCAGAAAGCAAGTGATGGGGTGGGATGGATGTTTTGGGTAGGGAAGATCAGGGGTTAGGTATGAGCTCTCTTTCAGTCTTTGTGTTCCTCTCCCTTTTTATTTTATTTTTTATTCTATGAGCTTCAACTAGGAGAGAGTTTAAGACTTATTCCGCCCTTAAAGCATCTAAAAGTGTCTAATAATTTACATAGCCATCCTTTGTAAGTTAATGTAAGTCATTGGACTGTTCTTTATAGCTAATGTGGCTTTCTTGGTTCTCTCTTTAAGAACTATCCTTTAATTTGGGAATTTTTTGCTTAGAACTCTGTAGAATAGTGGTTCTTAGTGTCAATATTTGGGTCAAAGAGTCCTTTGAAAATCTGACAATGGAGATGGCCCCTCAGTGTATTGTGGTGCAATTCTGATGTTAACTACCCAAACTTAGTGTCAGACTCTAAAGGTTTAAATGCACCATTTCTTACATGACTCTCCTCGCTTTAGATGTCAGTTGAAAGTTTGGAGGTCCCCAAGTCACCTGTACTTCTGACCAACTGGCTACCAATTTGGGGATTCCCGTGACCTGGTCAGGTTTGATAATTCACTAGGACAACTCATGGAATTCAGGAAAGCACAATTACAATGATAATAATTACAATTTTATTATAAAGGTTACAAATAAAGACCAGCCAAATAAAAATACACTAGGGCAAGATCTTGGAGAGTTTTAAACACAGAGTTTCTGTTGTCATCTCCCCATGCAGTAAGGACACTTCACCCCCTGCTTCCCACTAATTGATGTATCAATGTGTTCATCAACCAGGAAGCTCACCTGAGTCTTGGTGTCCAGAGTTTTTATTGGGATTTCATTAAAGATATGATTGATTGACTCACTGGTCACATGGCTGAACTCATCTCTATTTCTTCTTCCCTTCCTCAGATGTCAGACTGGCTCAAAGCCTCAACTCTCCAATCATATGGTTGGTCTTTCTGGTGGCCAGCCTCCATCCTGAATCACTTCATTAGTATAAACTCAGGTGTGACCCAAGGGACTCATGAATAACAAACACTCCTATCACTGCAGGAATTCCAAGGATTTTAATAGCTCAATACTAGGAACCTAGGACAAAGACAGACAGATTTTTGCTTACACAATAGCCCTCTTCATGGAAAATGTACATTGGCCCAGTCAAGTTTTGCTAACAATGTCAAGGGTTAATGAACACCTGACAAATTCCAGGTTAAAAAATCACTGGTTGTAGAGTCAAAGACAGAGACAGGTTTTTAAATGTAGAACTGAGCCCTGTACCCACTTCAGCCTTAAATTTAGATGTGAATGAAAAGATTCCAAGCTTGAGGCCCAAAGAGAGAATTCAGAGTCATAGGAGTACTTTTACTAATCTAGCCAAAGCTAATTACAGAAAAATTAATAGTTTTAATGCTGCATTATGTAAGTTAATAAAAAGCATTAGTTTTTAGAATTTCTGATTTAGCTAAATATTAAAGGTTAGAGTCTCTGCGCTTAGAGTAAGGGATTTTAAGCAGGATTTGCTATAGTGCTGAGTGTACTTCCACAACCTCATGTGAGCAGACCCCATAGCACAATAGATTAGGCTTCCTTCACACAGTGCATTTGGTACATTTTTGCTGATTTATTGCAGCAGAGATTTTTAGTAAATGAGATGAAAGCTATTCTTTCCACTGGCCTATAATTGATGACTGGTCATGTGCGTTAGACAAGGGATTGCGTTTGACTCCAGGGGAACTTTCCTTGAAGCAATTTGTATTTGAGGTCATGAATAGCTATTGTATTCCCTAAGCTTATGAGTCTCGGGACACATTTTTGAAAAAGCCATGGTGTGAACTTGGCTGGACTAGCCAAATTCCAGGCAAGCTAAGTACATTCCTTCTAACTTAAATTCTACTAATTTTCAAAACTTCAATGAGATAGACATTTTCAGTATTTTATTCTTTTTTAATTTGACATTTTGAGAACAGACACACTGCATGTGTTGAGTGAAGTAGAGAACGGAAGTTATTGTCCTGATCAGATAACTGACGTAACGTTAGTTTTGATTGTGCTTCAATTACACAGATAACAAGCTTACTTCTTTATTTTATTTTCTCTCAAGAAATAGACTTACTCTGTTTGGAAGAGAAAGATAGATTCTTTTAAGATATAAAGAGAAAATTGTAGATATGGTTCTATTAAGATGCGAATACTAGTTTTCTTGTCTCTCTTTAAGAACTATTCTTTAATTTGGGAAATTCTTTCCTTAGAACTCTGTAGAGCAGTGGTTCTTAATGTAAATATTTGAGTCAAGGAGCCCTTTGAAAATCTTACAACAGATATGGACCCTCAGTGTGCTGCAAATGCAATTCTGATGATCCTTACCTCAACTTCCTGAGTAACTAGGACTACACATGTACACCACCATGCCCAGCTAAGTTTTAAAATATGTTTCCTTATCTTAGAGAAAGGGTCTTGCTATGTTGGCCAGGCTGATCTCAAGCTCCTGACCTCAAGTGACCTTCCCTCTGAAAATGCTGGGATTACAGGCATAAGCCACCATCCCTGGCTCAACCACTATGATTATTTCTCATTTGTCTAAGGGTTGGCAGGCTGGGCCTGACTTATCTTATCCAGGTATACTCATATTTCTGCGTCTGATCTGGACCAAGCTTGTACTCATAGCAAAGGCAGCAGAGAGAAGCAAAAGAAAGATGCTTCTTGACCTTAGCCTTGACACTGACTCACCGTTATTTCTCTGCATTCTCTTAGCCAAAGGAAGTCATGGGCCAGCCCAGGTTCAAGAGGGTGGTGAGAGAGATTCCTCCTCTTGATGGGAAAAGTTACAAATTATTTTGCAAAAGGTGTAGATACATGAATGTTGATAATTAAGGTTCTCAATTCAATCAGTCCAATATGAAACAAGTAAAGTATATAATATGTTAGAGAATGTTGAATGTTGGGTTTTTTTTTTTTTTTTGACTCTGAGTCTCACTCTGTCACCCAGGCTGGAGTGCAGTGGCACGTTCATGGTTACTGCAATCTCAACCTGCTGGACTTAGGTAATCCTTCTGCCTCAGCTTCCAAATAGCTGGAACCAGAGGTGTGTGCCACCACGCCCAGCTAATTTTTTGATTTATTGTGGAGACGCGGTCTTGCCAAGTTATCCAGGCTGGTCTTGAACCCCTGGACTCAGGCAATTCTCTTGCCTCTGCCTCCCACAGTGCTGGGATTACAGGCATGAGCCACAGTGCCTGGCTGAGAATGTTGAATGTTATGTAGAAAAACAAGACGGAAAATGGAGAAGGAAGAGGGGGACAGTGACATTTGGATAAATTCCTAAAGAAGATAAGAAGGCAAGCTGAGGAGTGTCTGGGAACTGGGTGTTCCAAGCAGAGAAAGTTGAAGGATCTGAGGCAGACGTGTGGCCGGCATGTTTGAGTAAGGCAAGACTGGAGTAGACTGAACAAGGAAGGGAGCAGTACTTACAGTAAAGCCTTGAAGCTCTGTAAGAATTGTGGCCTCTCCAAAGAAGTCACTATAGAGTCTTGAGCAAAGGAATGCCTTAAGGGCTTGGGGACTGTGATGAGAATAAGCCTTAGGAAGGGTGGGGCAGAAGGAGGGAGAACGGGAAGACCATTATAGTAAACCAGGGGACATAAGATGATTCCTGGACTAGAGCAGAATCCATGCAGGTGGGGAGAAAAAGTTAGAATCTGGGTCTATGAGGGTGCCAAAAAAATGTACACATATTTATTTATTCTTTTTTTTTTTTTAAATTTTTAATTTTTTTTAGTTGGGGTCTCACACTATTGCCCATACTGGAGTGCAGTGGCACGCTCCCGGCCACTGCAGCCTCAACCTGCTGGGCTCCGGTGATCCTTCTGCCTCAGCCTTCCAAGTAGCCGGTAATGTACACACATTTAAAGAGATGTTAAGAGCTGTTCTCCATGATCAGAAGCATCTGAATGCTGATGGTAACTGCTTTGTGATTGCAGAAGTCAAACGTGACTTGTATTCATTTTGTTTTTTGTATATATTATTACAATTTTAATACAGTTTTTTCCTTAACGTGTCTACTTGTTTTTGGCACCCTCTGTGTTTTGATGGTAGAGTTCATGACTCGGTCACTTAATTTCTGTTGTATTATGCTTAGAAGTCAAATATAATATGTATAAAAATAAACCAGTTGAGCATTTTCTTTTCCAAGTAGAAAGATCTCCAATATCACATCCCCAAAACATTTTCCCCTCTATTTTTTGATGCTGCTACTAAGTAAACATCAATCTACACTAAAACATTTATTTATCTTTCAAAGTAAAGATGACATTTTAAATTTGTTAAAACATTATGTTTAGCTCATAAATTTAAAGTAAGCAAAACAATGGGCATCGTCTGTTTAAAAGATAAAATAGATGTTTACTTTTATGTACAGTAAATTTTTAAAAAATAACTATTATACTATCCTTAATAACATGCTGATCTCTTAAAATTCTTTAATTTCTCAAATTATACTTTGAAGAAGAATAATTGAGAATAAACCGTACATATTTAAGTTTTACAGTTTGATAAGTTTTGACACAAATATGCACACACACGCATATATATATATATCTGTGAACCCATAACCTATAGCCGCAATTAAGATAATAATAACATTCATCACCTCCCAAAGTTTCCTTGCATTCTTTTATAATTTCCCTCTGTGTTCCTCCCTGGCCTCCCCCTCAATCAACCTGTGACATCCTTAGTGTGGCTAAATAAGTTTGCATTTTCTAGGCTCTTACATAAATGGAATCATATACATATAATTTTTGTCACTTTTTTCCAATTTGTCAGTTTTTTTTCTTCCATGAATCATAATTTTGGTATCATATCTTATAGATCTTTGCCAAACCTAAGGTAAAAAGAATTTCTCCTGTGTTTTTTTTTCTCTAGAAGTTTTGCAATTTCCTGTTTTACTTTTAGATCTCCGATCAATCTGGGGTTAATTAATTTTTATATAGAGTGTAAAGTTTGTATTGAAGTTTATATTTTTGCACATGGATTTTCACTTGTTTCAGCATTTTTTCTGAAAGAATATCTTTTTTCCACTGAATTCCCTTTGCTACTCTGTCAAAAATCAGTTGTCCATTTCTAAGGTGGGTCTTTCTGTGGACTCTGTGTTCATTCATTGATCTGTTGTCTATCTTTATACCAATACCACGCTATCTAATTTACTGAACGTTGTAACAGGTCTTAAACTCAGGTAATGTGGGGCTTGGTTCTTCTTTTTCAAAGTTGTTTTTGCTATAGTAGATCCTCTTCATTTCCATATACATTTTAGAAACATCTTGACAGTTTCAACACCAAAAAATCCCACTCAGACTTTGATTAGAATTGTGTTAAATTGCTTCTCCTCTGGCTCTGCTCTCCTGCAGAGCCCGGCTCTCACACCTGGCTCCCAACTCCTGTTGTTAGCACCGCCACCATCTCCCATCTGCCCCCATCACGATTTTCTACTGGGACCTCATCAGCCACAATGAGATGTTCTCTGACATTTGCAAGGTCCGGGAGGTCCAGACGGGCTGCGCCTGGAGGAGGAGGGGAAGCTGGTCAGTAGGACTGAGGGTCACCTGGATGACGCTCATTGGTGGAAATGCCTCCGCTGAAGGCTCGGAGGGCCAAGGTAACTAAAGCACTGTGATCCCTGGTGTTGATAGTGTCATGAACCATCATGGAATATTATGCAGCCATAAAGAAGGACAAACATATGGACTTTGCAGCAACCTGGATG
>NW_007249855.1:146950-162487 GCF_000164805.1 Carlito syrichta
AAACAAAGAACAGAGAACCATATGTTCTCACTCATAAGTGGACCTTGAACAATTATCATAGTACTATAAGAAAGGGATTGGCAGTAATGGGAAACTGTCAGGGGCGGGGGAGTGGGATTGGCAGTTGTAGGGATAGGAGGGACACACCTCATCAACAAGGGTACCTGCATAATCAACGTCTGTATACCTAACCCTGAATTGTACTCCACATCTTTATAATTAAAAAAAAGCAGTCTAGGAAAAGTACCTCAGTGATACATGAAATCAGTCAATCAAAGTCAACCTTGAAGGACAGAGACCAGAATGAATAAAACCTCTTATGACAAGGGCTGCAGAACAAATCAAGCATATCCTTGCTAATTTTAAAAACTACCAGTCCTTTCTGGGTGAAGACATGAATCCAGATGACATGGTTACTGTACTGGGCTGCCATGAGGATGGTGTGACCTCACACATGATTTTCTTTAAGGATGGTCTAGAGATGGAAAAATGTTAACAAACTTGGCAATTATTTTGGATTTATCACCTGTCATCATAACTGGTTGTGGCTTGTCATCCAAGATTTCAGACAAATGGGACTGATGGCATCTTGAACTTCATTTGTTTTGACCATGATTTATTTGGAGTGGAGGCATTGTTTTTTAAGAAAAACATGTCATGTAGGTTGTCTAAATTAAAATGCCTTTAAACTAAAAAAACCAAAAACCAAAACAGAATTGAATTAAATTTACAGATTATTTTGGAAAGAATCACTCTCTCAACAGTATTGAGACTTCTGACTTTTGCCCAAGGTATAGCTCTTCACTTATTTAGATCTTCTTTACATTCTCTTGGCAAAGTTTTATAGTTTTCACTGTATAGGTATTACATGTATTTTATCAGATTTATCCCTGAGTATATTTTATGCTTTTATACATTATAATATTTTAAAATTTTAATAAATGAATATTTGTTGCTAGAATATAGCAATAAAACTGACTTCTGTGTATTGATCTTGTATCCTGCAATGTTGTTAAACTCACTAGTTATAATAGGGTTTTTGGAGATTCCACCTCATTTTCTACATAGAAATGATGGCTGCGCATAGATGGTTTTACTTCCACCTGTATAATCTGGATAACTTATATTTATTTATTTTGTCTTGTTGCACTGGTTTGGACCTCCATTGTTGAGTAAAACTTGTGATAGTTGATATCGTTGTCTTATTCCTGATCTTTATGGAGTAAGCATTTAGGTTTGTAAAATTAAATATGATGTTAGCAGTAGGTTTTTCACAGACAACTTTTATCAGGTTGAAGAAGTTCTCTCCTATTTCTAGTTTGCTGAAGGCTTTTGTATTTTACTTTTAACCAGAAATAGATATTGAATTGGACAAGTGCTGTTTTTTGAGTCTATTGAGATAACTATTTATATGAATTAATTATATGGTTGGATTTACTTTGCAAACTTTTCTTTTCCTTTTTAGAATTGTGTATCTATGCTAAGGAGGGATTTTGGTCTGCGGTTTTATTTTAACATCTTTGTTAGGTTTTGGTATTAGAGTAATGCTAGTCTCATATAATGAATTGAGAATTATTTATTCCTTTAGAATTTTCGGGAAGATAAGATGTACATTTGGTGTTAGCTTTTTTCTCTAAATGTGTGATAGGATTAGCCAGTGAAATGATCTGGACTTGGAATTTTTTTGTGGAAAGGTTTTCACCTCAAAATTTAATTTGTTTAAAAGACACAGGAATATTTAAATGATTTATTTTTTCTTGAGTGAGATTTGGCATCCTATATCTTTCAAAGAATTTCTTCATTTCATCCAAGTTGTTGAATTCATAATATTTTCTTATTTTCTTTTTAACATCTGTGGAGTCAGTAGCAATGTCACCTCTTTTATTCTCAACAATGACAATTTGAGTCTTCTCACTTTTTCTTTCAGTCAGTTTGGCTAGAGATTTATTCATTTATTGCTCTTTCAAAAAACCACATTCTGTTTTTTCCATGTTTTCTCTTTCCACTCTGATTTTTATTATTTCTATTCTTCTCTTTACTTTGAGCTTCATTTTCTTTTTAATTTCTTAGTTTTTAAGGTTGAAGTTGAGGTCACTGATTTGAGACATTTCTATATTTCTAATACATGTTTTCAGTGCTACATGTCTGTCTCTCATGGAAACTCACAAATTTTGATATGATGTATTTTCCTTTCTAGCACTGTTTTAAAAACACATTCAATTTTCCCTTTTAAATTTCTCTTTTACCAATTGTTTTTTAATCAAGTATGTAATTTGGTCTATAAAAATTTGAAATATTCTAGAGATATCTCTTTTACTGATTTCTAATCTTATTCCATTGTAGTCATAGAATGTACTTTGCATAAATTGGGTTCTTTTGAATTTACTGAGACTTGTTTTAATGTCCTGAATATGGTCTATCTTGGTAATATTGTTCATGTGCACTTGTAAAGAATGTGTATTTTATTGCTTTTAAATAGTGAATTTTAAGTATGTCAATTAGGTCAGTGGGCTGAAAATGTAATTGTCTAATTCCTTGTTCTATCAATTATTGACAGAGTAGTACTGAAAATTCTGATTATAATAATAAAGTTGTCTATTTCACTTTGCATTTCTAGTAGTTTTTTTTTATGTGTGTTTTGAAGTTCTGTGATAGATACATAAAGGTTTAGGATTACTAATTTCTCTGATTTCAATCACTGCTTTGTCATTATGAAATGACCATCTTTATCCCGAGTAAAACTCTTTTGTCTGAAATCTACTTTTACTGGTATTAATATAGTTACTCCATCTTTCTTTTGATTATGATTTGTATGATATTTCTTTTTTACTTGTTTTTTTTAACCATTCTGACCATCTCTGCCTTTTATTTAGTAGAGTTTAACCTTTTACATTTAATGTGATTATTAATATGGTTAGGTTTAAATCTATCATCTTACTTTTTAAATTTGCTTTATTGATTGGTTCCTGTTTTTTCCCCCAGAAAACTAAATGATGGTGTAAAATGAAACTTAGATGTGGATATCCCTGTGTAGATTAAGCTAATATTGAAATTGCTTTGTATTTCTTAAGCACAGTCATAGCTCATGCTGGAGAAGATTGTATGCTATTACATAGGAATAGGAAATTGTACCTAAAATTATCTTCTTTATTTTTTTATTTACTTACATGTTTTCTTGCATATACCTCTAGACTATATGCTACATAAAACCATGTCTTGTCAGATATATTTTTCTTTTGTACCACAGCAATCTCTAGCACATATTAGGTAAACAATAAACATTTGTTCACTGATAGAGATTAAATTTGGATCCTTGGAATGGAAGTAGAGAGATCACCTGAGTCTAGTACAGGTAAAATGAGAGGAGAGCTAATAGTTGAATCTTTTTCAGGTAGCTAGTGTCAGAAAGGAATTTTTAGTAGATACATAAGATCATAGCAAAAATTAAGTGTTGAGAAAAAATTTGTAACCAGACTTGATAGGAATTGAGGAAGAAAGAAGGCTGGAGATGCTAGAAATCACACAAGAGAGTGCCTCCCAAGGCTGCTTGAATGTTACTCTGTGTGGGGAAAACCTGCTTTGAAGGCTTCTGACTCATTGTGAAGGTGTTGCCTCTATTGCACTTAAACACATTCATTTGTCTGTTAATTAGGGGCACTTTTTTTGGGATGCCTTTTTGTTGTTCCAAAGATTAGTGTAGACTTATCACAGCTGAGTAAGGAGACATATTTCCATACAAAAATATTATTTTAAGGTACCATGGTGAGTAGGATAATGCACGTGTGTGTAATCTGGGAGAGAATCATGAGAGACAGGAAGAAAGCTATCTTTTCCCAGGGAGGCAAGTCAGAGAAGATTTCATAGAGTAAGTCCCAAAAAACGAGTGGGATTTTAAAAGCGAACGAGGTAGTGAATGGTGTTATCGTAAGATTGAAGATAACGTGAGAAGGCCTACAGGCATGAAATAGCCTGGCATATTCAGTGCATAACAAAGAGATTAATAGAAGAAATTACCTCTGCTATTTATTTATTTTTTCTTTATTTTATTGAAAAGATGTGGGGTACAAGTCAGGATTAAGTACGTAAGTGGTGAAGTTTGGGCCTCCAGCTGTTCCTCACTTACCCTGGTTTAGGATCAGGTACCCTTAGTGATGCTATATGCCCCTTGTCCCCTGGCAGTGTCCTGCTACTGCTGATCCCTCTCTTGTAGTATTGTGATAAATGTTCAGGACCCACTTATGAGTGAGAATATGTGGATTAGCTAGGAATTATTGAACAAGTGACTTACTATCTTGGAGCCTTACAGAATATGTGCTACATAAAACCATATGCCTTGTAAGATTCCCACCCCCCCCAACAATATCTCTAACACATATTAGATAAAAAGATAAAAATTTGTTCACTGATTGAGACTAAAGTCAAACCCTTGGAATGGAAGTAGAGAGATCACCTGAGGCAGTATAAGTAAAATGAAGAGAGAGCTAACAGTTAAACCTTTTTCAGGTAGCTAGTGACAGAAAGGAATTTTAAATAGAGGCATAAGATGGTAGCAAGAATCAAGGGTTGAGAAGCCTTTCTTCCTGCTGTGAAATGGGAATGACAATTTCTGCCTTGCGGTATTTTTATGAGGATTAAATTAGGTAAAATATTTAATATTTTATCCCTCGGGTAATTGATGCTCAATAAATGGTCACTACAACTATTATTACTGCAACTATTTCTACTATTACTATTCCTTTTAGTATTTCTGAAGCATAAAGCAGCAAAAGGGAGCAAAGAAGATCAAACTGGAAGGGTAGGAAAATCCAGGCCAAGAGGAGCTTGAGCTTGATCCTGTGGCTTTGGGGGAATTAGTTCTTAAAGGATTTCAGCAGAGGATTAATATTTTGCTTGAAAATGGCTATTTAGAGCCCTGTTCCTGACACCAACATGTGGAAGGTAATTGGGAAATGGTGGGCAAGGGTACTACTAGCCCTAAAGTATATTAAATGTCAGAGAAGAGTCAGCTAACAATGAAAACCTTGCTTAAGATAATGTGCACAGTAGGTCATTGCAGGTGAAACATAGCAGGCAAAATGCTCATCAAAACCTAACAAACACATAGGTGGAATGAGAAGTAGATAGAATTTCAGTGCTGACTTATATTTAATATGTGATCCATGACTGTATTAGATCAACCAGTTTTTCCAGTCATGTTTCTGCCTTTTCTCACTCCCCCAGTAAAAAGAAAAAAAAAAAAAAGATACCCTGGACTATGCTTTGTTGAATGTTTGACCACTTCTAATTGTAAACTTATACTTAATCAGAAATGCTGGATTTACACTCAAGTAATTGACTGGCTAATTACTCTCTTGGGAATGTGGCCTTAGATTAATCATTATAAATAATGGGAAACCAGATAAACTCTCTCTTGTTTCAGAGCTTGCATCGAAAACAAGGAAGAGGAAACAGTATTATTTTTATGGTTTTACTCTTCTTTACTTTCTAAATGCTGCAGTTGTGTCCTCATTGTATTTTACAGTCAGAAAAAAAAAAATCACCCCTCAGCAATTCCTATAATTTCAAATTTATAACTATGTCCAGGGTGATTCACCTATAAGCCAACTAGAAATAAAAATAGTGGAGATAGACCCATCTGTTGGAATGATTTCTTAACTGCAGGAAACATTTTCCTTTCTTTAAAAGCAAAGCTGTAAAATCTGTATAAATTCCAATTTGTAAACCATGAATCTCTAATTTTTCCACTTCTCTAGTCACTTTGAGTAAATGATTTTGCATATGTGGGATGTCAAAATCAACAAAATGGTCCAGGGGAGAGTGAGAGATTGATTTTAACTATAGGAATGTCTTTTAAGTGATAGCAAAAAGATTCTTTAGGTAAATTAAAACCAAAAGTAATTTCATGTTGCTTGACACTGAAAGATCCGTATCTTCAGTTTGTATTTTTTCTGCCTTATAAGTAAATTTCAACATTTTATTTCATTGATTTTAGTTAACTATGCATTTCTTAGCAATTTAAAAATTTACACTCTTCCCTTAAACCTGTGATCTCTATTTTTGAAATAAGGTATCCCTTGGAAGTACTGATAGGTCTATTTAAACAACCCTTATAAAGCCATTATTTAAGGGGAGAAATCCTTTATCCTGAATAATTCAGACGAGAGTAATTGTTTTGCTTGAATATTCTGGCTATGATTCTGTCAAATTTCCTCTTCATTCTGCCTGTGTAGAACAAACTTCAGCTGACAAAACTGCTTTGTATTATACAAAGAGTCTGACCTCTGATTCCTTGTGTGATAAATCCAAGGGTAAATCACATGGAATGGTTACCACTCATGCAGCGGGAACTCCTCTGATTAAAATTCTCACACACATATTTTGGGAAATAAGAGGTTTTACCATCGAGCACCACATAAAGGCAATACTTTCACTTTCAACAATCCAGTGAAAGTGAATACTATAAAACACAAGTGCCTTTTAGATAATGTCTTACACTACCACATAATCATTCTTCATCAGTCTCAGATCTTCTCAATATGATGGACAAGCAGGCTGAGGAATACCAGGGCAGTCATGCTATGGGGGCCTTCATGCCATTAGTGGAAGTAGACTGGGAAGTGATACTTTTTAATGCAACTTTCATCGCCCTTCCTAAGCATTCCTGACTTCACAGTATGTCTAACAACGTGAAGGGGTCTGACACCAAAGAAGAACCTTCAGTTCCGTGTAAAGCTGTAGGTGTTGAACCAGTCACCCATGAAGGATGATTTTACCACAACCAGATTGTTTGCTTCCACTCTTTCTGTATTCTTTCATTTCTTTGTTCTTTCATTTATTCAACCAACATTTCAGTGCCTCCACAGCTTGGAGGGCTCAGATTGTGTTAGTGAAAATCAAGACCACCTGAGGAGGCTTGGTTTCTTCGTTCTCAGCTTATCAAAAGAATAGTTGAGTTGGAAACAATTGAGTTTGCATCATGGATATAACTTAAAGAAACTTTACTGAACACTTAAATTAAGTATACAAACATCAAACTGTGGTTTCTATAAAGATTTGATTATAGTTGTAGTTTGTAAATTATAATCCATTCTCATAGGAACTCAAGTAGTTGACAGGTAGAAAAATAAGGTTTAAGAGAGCGAATTTTGGGGAAAAATTCTGCCAACCCTAAATCAGGATCGATCCTTGCAAAAAATTGCAAATAAAGATAAATTTGTCCTTAGCACCTCCCAAGTGCTAATCTGTGCCCCACTCTTCTTTCATAATTAACTCTTTCAAGTCAAAGTCAGCTGTAAAAGGGTCTTCAGAAGGTTCACAGAAAATGGGTATTACAGAAAAAACTATGCATGGATTTCAAAATTCTTTTGCCCCCAGATAAACTCATACTAACTTGTTCTAACAGGAACTGGTTTGAGGCACGAAGACTGATAAGACATCAACTTGAAAAGAGCCCTCATAAGAGCAACATGAATTCTGCTAAAACTGAAGCAGAAACAAACATGAAACTTATGATGAAGCTTGAGAGGAAGGATAGTGAAATCATTGCTACTTTACAAAAAGTTTGTGGGGCCAATTTCCCAAAGAAACCAGAAGTTTGCAAATGAATAGTTTATTTTAGGAAAGAATGAGATGATATTAAAGATAAAACTCTCAGTGGTGAACCTGACTGATTGCTCCACATCAATTTTCAAGGGAAAGATTGATGATCTTTTTCATTCCCTAATTGAAGAAAACCGATGATTAACCGCAGAAACAATAGCCAACACCATAGCTAGTTCAATCAGTTCAGCTGACACAATTCTGACTGAAAAATTGAAGTTGTGCAAACTTTCCACTCAATGGGCACCAAGACTATTGAGCCTAAATCAGTTGTAGACAAAAGCAGAGGTTTCAGTGGAAATTTTTATGTATGTATGTATTTTATTTTAAAGATGTGGGGTATAAGTCAGGGTTAGGTATACAAATGGTCATTGCATAGGTAAAATTTGGGCCTCACTTTGGTCCCCACTTCACGTGATTTAAGATCAGATGCACTTATTGATGAGGTATGCCCCCCCATCCCTTCCCTGGCAGTTTCCCACTACTGTCAATCTCTTTTTTTTTTTTGAGTTGGAGTCTCACTCTGTCACCCAGACTGGAATGCAGTGGCCACTCCCGGACACTGCAGCCTCTATCTGCTGGGCTCTGGAGATCCTTCTGTCTCAGTCTTCCAAGTAGCTGGAACTACAGGCATGTGCTACCACACCTGGCTATTTTTTTGATTTATTGTAGAGATGGGGTCTTGTCAAGTTGCCCAGGTGAGTCTCGAACTCGTGGGCTCAAGCAATCCACTCACTTCAGCCTCCCAAAGTGCTGGGATTACAGGCTGAGCTACCGAACCCGGCTGTCAATCTCTTTCTTACAGTATTATGGTAATTGTTCAGGGTCTACTTATGAGTGAGAACATGTGGTACTCAGTTTTTTGTTTCTGTGATAGATCACTCAGTATTATAGTCTCTAAGTCCATCCAAGTTGCTACGAAGTTCATAATCTTGTCCTTCTTTATAACTGCATAATATTCCATCATGTATATGTACCACATTTTTTTATCCAGCCTTCTTTTGATGGGCAGCACAGTTGGTTCTGTGTTTTTGCTATTGTAAATAATGCTGCAATAAACATGTGTGTGTTCAGTGGAAATCTTAAACAAGGAGGATCAAGATCCTGAAGCATTTCTTGGTAGAATTGTAACAGGGAGTGAAACATGGCTTTACCAGTATGATCCTGAGGACAAAGCACAATCAAAGCAATGGCTACCAAGATGTGAAAGTGGTTCAGTCAAAGTAAAACACAGACTGGTCTAGAGCAAAGGTTATGGCAACAGATTTTTGAGGTACTCAGGGTATTTTGCTTGTTAACTTTCTGGAGGGCTAAAGAATGATAACATTTGCTTATTGTGAGAGTGTTTTGTGAAAGTGAGCCAAAGCTTTATTAGAAAAACACCTGGGAAATCTTCACCAGAGATCCTTCTCCATCACGACAATGCTCCTGTTCATTTCTCTCATCAAACAGGAGCAGTTTTGTGAAAGTTTCAATGGGAAATCATTCATTATTCACCTTACAGTTCTAATTTAGTTCCTTCTCACTGCTTTTGGTTTCCTAATCTTAAAAAAAAATCTTTGAAGGGCATTTATTTTTCTTTAGTTCTTAATGTAAAAAATGACTGCATTGACAGGGTTAAATTCCCAGGACCCTCAATTCTTTAGAGATGAAGTAAATGTGTCTTGACCTTGATGTCACTTATGTTGAGAAATAAAGTTTATATTTTTATTTTTGTCTTTTAATTCTTTTCTCCCAAACCTCTTGAAGTTTCCTCATATAAAAGAACAATTCCCCCCCCCACCTCAGGAATGAGTTGATATCTGTTGAAATGAATTATTTTTACTTTGGTGTGAATTTGGATCTGTGTGCTACCTTTCCTATAACTATATGTGTTTTAACAATAATTTAGAAATAAGGCCATCCTTTGTTAAATGAAACTCACGAATAAGTGACTGTGTAAGGGAGACATTTTGGGGATATGAGTTCATTCTCAACAATAGGAAATGGCTTCTTTAGGCAGAAGATTAGCTTTCCCAAAGCACTCATCAATGGGTTAACTGGTATAATGGGTTTAATTTCCTTTCTGATTTATGTGACACCAGCCCTTGAGATCACATGACTACTTGTATGTTCTTTAAAGCAGTGTTTGATGAGAGCTATTCAATGAAAAAAACAGCTCTGAATTAGTACAGAATATATGATTTGTCATAGATCTAAAAATAGTGGCAGAGATGTGTTACCAGAATGACTTCAAGGAGGAAATGATTGATTGTAATTAGCAAACAAACCACATACCAAGCACTCAATCATCAGGAATGTTATAGAAAAGGAAACCTCTCTTAAGACATAATTATACATAGCACTCACACACCTGTTATTCCATTTATAGAATCCTTTGTCTTTTAAAGAATGACTGGAGTGATACAGGAAAAAAAAAAAACCTCAAACAGTAGACAATGGGAAATGGTCTGACTTCTAATCAAATGCTTCTGGATAAAGTCAGTTTCCTGTAATAGCAGTTCTGTCTTCATTCAGTTGCATGAAAACTCTCTCATATGCTATTTCACAAACTTAGAGAAACACTGTGCCTTATTAATTTGTATTTTCAATGCCACTCATAGAACTGAATACTCAGGTGCTCACCAAGTGTCCCTTGAAGTCTGAATAAATGTTTGACTGTTAAAAAGAGTCAATCACAATTTGTGTAAATTTTTGAAGAGATAATTAATATGAGACAAAAAGGAGGGGCAGAAGATTAATAAATAAAGTAAAATAAATTCTACCTGCATTAAAATATCATGTACATCTATCATTATCTGAAGTTGAAGAATCTCAAAGTTCTCAAATCAATTATTATCTTCTGATAAATTCTGAATGGGAAATGTAGCTAGTATTTAGATTTTCAATAGTATATTTTTCTCTCTTCATTTTCTTTCTCTTTTTTTAAGTTAGAAAATATAGCTTATTTAGAAAGTAAATTGGAGAGAGAAAGAGGGGACTCACCTCCCCAAGGAAAGTGAGGGGGCCAAAGCTTAAGAAAACATGGTCTGGCCATAGCTCAAAGAGCACATGGCTACATCAAAGCTTAGCAAGGCAATGACCACAATGGCCTGGCAGTGGCCATGACAATGGCCCTCTCTTCATTTTCATAGACACACAGCTTATGAATTTCTCTCAAGCAAACAATCTACCAAGTACACGTTATATGCTTCTAGTTTTCTCAGCATTGTACTGACATTGTAGGGTGCATATGTAGAAACAGAATACAATTTCTGTCCTGAGATGTCTACACTATTTGAAAAAACAGGAGCAATACAGGTTAAAGTAGAAAACAAGAGACAGGAAGGAGAGTATATGAGGGAGAAGAATGTGCCTTTAACTGTCCAAAAGCTATCCTAGAAACTCGGGCCCCAGTGGTACTGGTCTAATTTGAGGTGTTACAAATCATAAGAACAATAGAGTCATGGGTTAATAAGTTAAGCTGTCTTTCCTTGCCATTCAGCTATCAAATTTAAACTGTCCATGGGGCTGCTTCTTCATCATCACAGTTGTTTGTATAGATTTTTATTTCAGGTTCAAAACAAAAGAATTAATTGACTTTATCACATTAAAAATGCACACACATGGAAAAAAAGACTATGTGACTCCCAGTCTTTGTTACATGAAAAAAAATAGGACCTTTGAGATAGATAACTCTTAAGACATGATGTGAGAAGTAGATGCTTTAATTAATTTGTAAGTTATCTTCCACCTCACTGATAGGATTTCCTGAACCTTCTTCAGGTTGAATTCTTTATTCTCTCTCTCCCTCTGTTTATTTTAGTTTATGGCAAACTTTTGTTTTCTGAGCTTAATTGTTCCAAATATAGATCATATTATAGCTGATCAAACCTCCTAATAATTTAATTTCAAGTAAATTTTTATAGCTCATAATATTCATGTATATGCCACTTTCCTTAGGTTTTTGTTCATCTCAATAGTAGGAATACCAAAGTGTTAAGTGAATAACACATAACTGAAATACCATGCCAACATGAATATTTTAGCAGTGGTTAACGGTTCCTAAAAAATAGATCCCTTCCTTTGGTTGTATTGTCTTGCTCAGATTGCAGAGCTGCAACTATAAAATTGATGGTTTGAGCACTGAAACTTCAAGTTCCTGTGACATGCAGCTTGAAGGGTCCTTGACAGCTCACGGAATGGCAAAGTTCTGAAAGCTTATCGCATGATCAGAGTCAGTATTCTATAACAGCTGCTAGATTCAGCTTTTTTTTTTTTTTTGCAGGAAAATGAACCACCAAGTGTTATCTTCTGGATATGTCCCTGGAAATCATCTCTATATTAATCAGACACTCAACAAACAGGTAATTATTAACCACCCATTCTTCTTCCTCGTACCTGCATATGAGTGTGGAGGGGGAAGCCACGGAAGAGCATGTTAGGCTTTCTGTTGCTTGTAGTCTTGCCATCTTGTTGAGCTAAGACTTACATGGTGACACAATCAGGGAATCATTAATGTAAAACGTTGCGGCACTTACTGTGTATTCAGTAGGAATTCGGGGGGGAAATGATGACAACTGGTGACGTTAGTACAGGCTTTGTGGAGATCCTGGCTTCTAAACTTTATCTTGAAGGACGACTAGATTTTGACAGGCAAGAGGGAAGACAATAATTGGCATCGTATGTGGTGAGTTCAGCAATAGGAGCTGGTTGGCAATGAGCAGAAGGCGTGGGGAGTAGGATGAAAAATCCCCTGTGGAGAGCTGTGGGAAATAACTTCAGTTTGTCAGTGGTGTCTGATGATGGAACCTTGGAACCCAAGCTGAGGAGCTCAGGCTTGATGGGGCAGACAAAAAAGGAGACACCAAAGATTATAAGTAGAGTGGTAGAATGATGGAAGTTATGTGAAAAGAAGACCAGAGTGACAGATGGAACAGTGGCTGGAAACCAAGTATGCAGCATTATTAACCAGCAAGGTACTGCATGTCGTAAATAACCAACATACCACGCTACGCACCGACTATGTCCTTTGATTTCACAATGTTTTATTTATTATACTGCCACCCTCATTATCTAAAGCAGAACACTACAATTTCATAAACCATCTGTGAGCTCCAAATGGTCATAATTAACAACCACAAATGTTCTAAAAAGGTGATGTGCTAAAAATAGCTTATCATGCTTATCAGCAGGCTGCTTCTGTGAGTGCCCCGACATTTGATGTAGAACGGCTACATCTTGCTATGCCTTCACGTGATTCTATTTCTTATACAGATTATGAAACTATGAAAACATGCCTCTCTAATGAAACATCTTGATGTAAAGTATTTTAACTAATGGTCAACGAGGGGCAAAGAGGAGAAAGAAAATACTAAAAGTAAGTTTTCTTAAAATGAGATCTGGTTAGTGCAGTATATAGAACATTAGTAAATATCATCCAAAATGCTTTTTGAATATAAGAATGTGAATAATTTGGGTGTATTTATGGAGAATGTATGGAGCTACCTAATCATTTTATTACCCAATAGTCCTTTCCTTCTTGATTCCTTAAGGAAAACCCACTAGAGAAATCTTTCACAGTGTGCTTGCATGGTTTCCAGCAAAGCGGGGTGGTCTCAGCAAAGTTAGGATTGAGTTTGGAGTTTAATTTTAACCACTGAAAATGGCTGTGCTTATTATATATACCTATGACTGCCCAAACTGTTACAGCTAACTGAAAAAGCAATGAGCCAAAAAGTGTAGTGAATTTCAACAAATTGAAGATGCCATTGATTGTAAGATGCACCATTATTTTACATATTACTAGGAAAGATAAAACACTACAAATTAAACCATGTACAGTGATTTAACTTAATTTTTTTAATTTTATGCTTAAACATATTGATGAGCTCCTTTTTGAGTTATTTAACAAAGTTTTAAAAATCATATGTTGCCATTTCCTTTAAAAAGTAGAGTCTAAATGAAATGAATTGGTTGCAATATTCTTAAAACTCTTCTTGTTCATGATCTGACTCTTCTGAATCACTTCTGACTCAGACCCATCAACACCTGTGTGTTTCTTTACAATATTATTATCTATGGCATCAATAGCCTTGATGGTGCAGCATTTCTTAAAGGAATGCTTCACTGTTTTCTCTGGGATTTTCTTCTAATCCTCCAAGTTTAATGCTAACACTTTGTTGTTTTTGTTGGAAGATGTAGGCAGACATTTCCAGGCAATAACCAGGACTCATGTTCTTTCTTCAAGTAGTCATTAAAGGATTTTTTTAAATGAAAATGTTGCAGAGTGGCAGTTGTTCAATCAGGTTACCAGGGATGATAGGCAGTTTACTATACTATCAGGGAGTCTATTCTTTGTCCAGACACATATCAAAAGTGTTGAGAACTAGTACAATTGATGGGTAACTCGGTGCTTTCTCTGGTAGAATGTATCTAGTCCTCCATTTTGTTCCGCTGTTATGCATTTTTTTGAGGGTGACAGTTATATTTTTTTGAGGAAAATAGAACTTTGTGGTTGAAAATGAAACATGAAGCCAACCTCTGGCCATTAGCAATTATTTATAGTATCACAGATAAGCTCCTTTTTGTAACCCCAAAATATGACTTTGATTTCTGTATTTTATAACATTGACAGTCTAATTTTAAGGCATATCAAAAGATACTAGGGGTTCATTAGAGTTTTCTATTTGGGTAAATTCAATTTCATGTTTTTCTCAAATCCACCTGTACTGAAAGTTAAGTAGCTCCCGTTCCAAGTCAGAAGGGAGTTTTTCAAAAAAATGCCGCTTGCTGCCTTAATGATAGCCCTCCTTTATGCACCAATCTGTCACATCAGCCTCTCATTGCTTTGAAAATTC
The DNA here is from genome assembly GCF_000164805.1 of Carlito syrichta. Classification (NCBI taxonomy): domain Eukaryota; kingdom Metazoa; phylum Chordata; class Mammalia; order Primates; family Tarsiidae; genus Carlito; species Carlito syrichta. The sequence goes on from NW_007249855.1 coordinate 161,389, forward strand.
ATTCTTCTATTCTAATGGTTTTGGCAATTCTTCCTGCTTTCATGTGTGTGGTTTAGGTGTGATTGCCAATTTTTTTCTGTGTATCTCAGTAAAAACAACAACAACAATATAGATTCATCTATTTGTGAGTAAATTCCTTCCTTAATTTCTACAAAGCATGTAGTTGTTGTTTTTACAAGACAACATGGACCTGTGGTCATCCTTTCAATAAAAAATTTTTGATTTGCTAAAATCAGATTTATGTCCCATCGCTGTTCTTATTCCTTTCTTTGTACACAGCTTTTCATATCAATGCTGAATCACAGTGTGTAATCTTCTTGAAGACATTTTTAACAGAGCAATTCAACTTAATGTGTAGGTACCAATGCACATCACTTAACTGAGGTGATGACAACACGAGCAGCCCTAACCAAAGGTATGTAAGGCACAGTTACACCAAGGCGGGCCATCAGCTATTGTAAGACACAGTCAATGTTCGACTTATATTGGACTGAGCAACCTCCTGGGGAAAGTGCAACTTAACCCATATCCACAACAGGCAGATTGGTGGGTCCAAGAATAGGAACTGGGGAATGAGAATGAGAGTCAGGCAGTAGAAATCAGACCGTGGGAACGATGGTAAAATCCCTATGCCAGAGCGCCTCGGTAAGTTCTGGAAGATTCCCATCAGATCAGGCATATGAATCAGTGGAGAGGACCCAACACCCACGCGGTGTGGACCCTTCTGCCTGACCTGGGCATAACATAGAAGAAAGGAGGATTCTCCTCATTTTGTGTGAGCTGGTGTGGGAATAAAGGTGGCGAGCAGATATGACCACAGTGGACACACAACTGCAGAGAAGAGTGCTGGTTAGCGAGAGGACCTGGCTCAGGACAAAAGAAATTACTGGTAGCCTGGATTAGTTGAAGGAAGTGGGTACCTCTTGGGGACTCCCCAACAAATATTTATTGAGTATTTTTTGTACACGATGTGTTGTGCTTTTTTTTTTTTTTTTTTTTTTTTGAGTTGGAGTCTCACTCTGTCACTCAGACTGGAGTGCAGTGGCCGCTCCCGGCCACCGCAGCTTCGACCTGCTGGGCTCTGGCGATCCTTCCACTG